>NC_043700.1:34470011-34482543 GCF_006229205.1 Suricata suricatta | reverse complement strand
CAGAAAAGTCTCCAAATATCCAAAGCAATTCTGAAAAACAAAACTGGAGACATCACAATTCTGGACATTGAGATATATTACAAAGCTATATTTATCCACACAGTATGGTGCTGCCACAAAAACAGACATGTAGATCAATGGATCAGAATACAAATCTTAGAAATGGACCCATAAATCAACTTATCTTTGACAAAGCAGAAGAGAATATTCAATGGAATAAAGACAGTCTCTTTAGCAGGTGGTGCTGGGAAAACTGGATGGCAACATGCAAAAGAAAGAAACTGGACCACTTTTTTACACCATACACAAAAATAAATTCAAAATGGATGAAATATTTAACTGTGAGACAGGAAACCGTCAAAATCCTAGAAGATATTTTGGGCAGCAATCTCTTTGACCTCATCTATAGTAACTTCTTACTAGTCACGTCACCAAAGGCAAGGAAAACAAAAGCAAATATGAACTTTTGTGACTTCATCAAGATAAAAAGCTTCTCCACAGCAAAGGAAACCATCAGCAAAACTAAAAAGCAGCCTACAGAATGGGGGAAGATATTTGAAAATGACATATCTGATAAAGGGTTAGTATCCAAAAATCCATAAAGAACTTAATAAACTCAATAACCAAAAAAAGCAAACAACCCAGTAAAGAAATGGGCAGAAGACAATAATAGACACTTTTCCAAAGAAGGCACACAGATGGCTAACAGATACATGAAAACCTGCTCAACATCACTCATCATCAGGGAAATACAAAAAGAAACCACAATAAGATACCACCGCACACCTGTCTGAATGGCTAAAAACCCCTAGTTGTTGACGAAGTTGTGGAGAAAGGGGAACCCTCTTGCACTGTTGGTGAAAATAAAACTGGTGTAGCTACTCTGTAGAACAGTAGAGTGGTTCCTCAAAAAACTAAAAGTAAGATGACCCTACGATCCAGCAATTGCACTGTCACGTATTTACCCAAAGGATATAAAAATACAGATTCAAAGGGGTACATGCACCCCAATGTTTATAGCAGCATTATGAACAATAGCCAAACTATGGAAAGAGCCCAGATGTCCATAAATTGATGAATGGATAAAGAAAATGCTCTGTATATATAATGGAGTATTACTCAACCACCAAAAAGAATGAAATCTTGTCATTTGCAACAGCAGATGGAGCTAGAATGTATTATGCTAGCAAAACATGTCAATCAGAGAAAGACAAACACCATATGATCTCACTCATATGGAATTTAAGAAACAAAACAGATGAGCTCATGGGAAGGAGAGGGAAGAGAAGAAAGAGAAATAAACAACAGACTATTAACAATAGAGAACAAACTGAGGGTTGATGGAGAGAGGTGGGTGGGAGATGGGCTAGATGGCTGATGAGTATTAAAAAGGGCACTTATGAAGAACACTGGGTGTTCATGTGTGTAAATGATGAATCACTGAATTCTACTCCCATATTGCACTGTATATTAACACACTAAAATTTAAATTTAAAAAATGGCATGTGATGGGGTGCCTGCGTGGCTCAGTCAATTAAACCTCTGACTTCAGCTCACAATTCATGAGTTTGAGCCCTGCATCTGGCTCTGTAATGACAGCTCAGAGCCTGGAGCCTTTTTCAAATTCTGTGTCTCCCTTTCTCTTTGTCCCTCCCTAGCTCATGCTCTGTCTCTCTCTCTCAAAAATAAATAAACATTACAAAAATTAATGGTATGTGAGAGAGATAAACCCAAGCTGAGAGAGTACTCATTGGCACCTTGGTGGTACAGAATAAACAGGTCAGAAATCCCTTTTCCTTGAAAATCTGCATTAATAAATCTATATATATATACAATCTTATTTGTAATTATTTTGACATTTTAAATCTTTTGCAATGTTTTCAAATACATTTTTAATCATAAAGAATTTATTTATTTACCTTTCTATATTGGTTTTCAGATGCATTGCCATTACCAAGGATATATTGCAAATTTTCCAAATTCACTTGCAACACTCAACATCTGTTCTGGACTCAGGTAATAGCATCTTGACATGGGAAACTAGTGACTAGCAGACATAAATCTGGGAAGGTTTAAGAGGAACCCAATTCTGAAAGTTTCCTTTATGATGCCCTTACTTTTTAATATATTAGTGGCTGGACTTTATTTAGTGTTCATTCAAGTGAAATCACACCAGGGAATTCTGACTGCAGGCATTTTTTAAAGACACTGTGCAGAAGGGGATAGTTTCAGTAAAGGACATTTTAGAAATAATAATATTGTTTCAGTATCAATTATCTCAAATAGTTATGGAAAATAATATTAATTTGTCATTTAAATAGCTACATATTATATTCTTTCAGTTTAGGTGTACTCAGTATCAGACATGAAACAACTAATTAAGAAAGTACCTCAGAGTAAAGGGCAGGAATAAGTGATTTTCATCAGTGTTAGTGGCAAGAGAAAGATATTATCAGAGGAATACTGGTCCAGAGAAAGAAAAAAAAAAAAGACTCTCCCTAACTTCCTTTTGTTTTTCTTTGCCTAATGTCTAGAATTTACTCATGTCATCTCAAAAAACTTTGTATCCATTTAATGTGGCTTTTCATAGATGCCCACCTCTCTAGTGGTTCACTCTATATACCTGCTTTCCCTTATTCTAATCTCTGGAAGAACATGACCTTTATTCCTGGAATTCTCAACAAAGTGTCTTGATTTTCAACACATACTTGGCCTTAATTAATATATCTTGAATGAATATGACTACTATACAGGTAATACAAAATACTTTTAAATATATGTTATTTAATACATGAGCAAAACTAAGGTAGATGCAGTATTTCAGTTACTAATGGTAGACTGAAAACAATAAGAAAATAAAGTGTGTTTATAATGTGTTTTTTACTATATTTCAAATTGGGATTTCTATTGATTTCTTTTTTACAATTCCCATGCCTTTGCTGACATTACTTAGTGAGACATAATTATAACACTTCTCTTTAGTTGTTTATAGATTGTTTCTTTGAGCTCTTTCACATTATTCAAACACCTAATAAAGTATTGAAATTTAACTTAAATTCAAAGGTTTTTTTTTTCCATTTTAGATTATAGCTTTGATAAGATCATTTGTAGGGTTTTTATGTCATTGATTTCTAAATATTCAGGGGATTCCTTCAGTTTGAAAATATCAGCTATGGAATTGAACCATTGGAATCTTCTGTAAGATTTGAGCACATAATTTATCAAGTGAAAAATGAGAATCAAGATATACCACTGTTAGCAGAAAACTACAGCAATATTTGGCAGAAAGAACAAGATAATTTAAGCTCACAGGTAATGTAATAATTCTGATGTTAAGACATACTGTGTAATTTTGTTCATTGTGCAAAGGAGCTATTTATCTGTTGAGTAGAAATATCAAATTTGATATCTTCTCTCTACACCTTATAATAAGACAACCTCATTCTATCTAAAATACGTGACAATTACATAATAATGTATTTCAAGCTTATTATTCTGTATTATGTAACATTTCTTATTTTCTATTTTTATTCAAGCAAAAATACATATTATTGGGTAAAATTTAAAAATACAGGAAGAATGAAGTCACTATAAATAAAGTCAATAAATTAAGTCAAGTTACCACTACCATGATAAAATTACTCTTTTATTTTTATATATAGCTTTACATACTACTAGAACATATCTTTCTAAAACAGATAATCATTTGTATTTCATTAAAATATTAATTTACCTGTAGGCTGTATGTGGAGTTTTTTGATAGGTGTCTTTTTCCCTAGATTTTGAATATTTTTTGTTTCATTGTCTTATGGCCTCCATGATCACTGATGAAAAATTACCTGTTATTAATCTTATTGAGGATTCCTTGTACATGATGAGTCCCTTCTCTGTTGCTTCTTTCAAGTTTCTCTTTTCATCTTGGGCTTACAGCACTTTTCTTATGATTTTTCTCTGAGTAGTTCTTTTTGAATTTATCTAAATTGGAGTTCACTAAGCTTCTTTTTTGTGTAAACTGTTTTTCCCTTAATTTGGGAAATTTGGGGGCATTAGTTCTTTGAATATTCTTTGGCCCTTTTATCTACCTCCTCACTTTCTGATACTCTCATTATGTTATGTTGGTCTGCTTGATAGTACCCCATAGGTCTATTAGATTTTGCTTATTGTGGTCCATTCTTGTTTCTTTCTCTTCCTCAGATTGTATAATCTCAATAAATATGTCTTCAGGTTCCCCAATTCTTTCTTCTCTCTGCTCATATCTGACATGGAGTCTCTCTAACGGGTATTCTGTTTCTTTTCTTTTCTTTTTTTTTTACATGTATTTATTTTTGAGACACAGAAAGACAGATCGTGATCAGGGGAGGAGCAGAGAGAGAGGGAAACACAGAATCCGAAGCAGGCTCCAGGCTCTGAGCCCTCAGCACAGAGCCTGATGTGGGACTCGAACCCGCACACTGCAAGATAATGACCTGAGTGGAAGTCGGATGCTTAACCGACTAAGCCACCCAGGTGTCCCATGGGTATTTTGTTTCAATTATAATTTTCAATACCAGATTTTCTATCTGTTTTTTAAATAACTTTATGCCCTTATTGGCATTCCATACTTAGTCAGACATTATTAAAATATTCTTAAGTTATGTATTTATACATCTAAATACCTAAAGTGTTTTTCTAGTAAGTCCAACATTTAATCTTCCTCAAAGATAGTTTTTATTGTTGACCTATTGTCTTTATATGGGTCATACTCTAGGTCTTTTTCATGTCTCATAATTTTTTGAAAACTGAAACTAGTCATTCCAAATAATATAATGTGGTAACTTTGTAAATCAGATCCCCCTCCATCAAATATTATTGCCGATATTCATTATAGTTGTTTGCTTTGTGAATTTTTTAACCGGTTCTCTAACGTCTACATTCTGTGTTGTGTGTAGCCACTGAAGTTTCTATTATGTGTTATTATTGGTTGATTAATGATAAGACAGAGTTCTTTAAATGCTTGGAAACAATAAATCTCCCAGTTTTTGCTGAGAGTTTCTCTGTGCATGTTGGAACATGCCTTTGTCACTCAGCCAGGCAGATACAACTGTGCTTTTGATTTCACTTTATCCTTGCGCAGAGCCTCAAGATCCCCCAGAAGTGAGAGTTTAGGGTCTTTTCAGGTCTTCCCTAAGTATGTATACAGCCTTGGCCATGCATTTAGCCTGATACATGTGTGTGGTCTGCTAAATTCCCAGAAATGTGTGATAGCTTTAAAAGCTACATGTGGTTATCTTATTCTCCAGCTTTTCCTTTATTGGTCTACTATTTGCCCCATGGTCATTCACAGTCCCAGACAACTATAAAGTTAAAAAAAAAAAAGTCTTTCATTGTTTAAAACAAACCTCTTTGAAAAAAGAGCTTTCATATTGTGTAAAATATGACTTAGGTCCATACAGACAAACCTAAAATAGGTCTCGAAACAAAATAGGTCAGAATATGACATTTCTTTGGAAATTAGATTTGGAAGATGCTCTGGCCATATTCTGCTTTTTCTTTAGATTGCCACTCTGCTGGTATCCACTGCAAATGTGGCTATTAGTTTTCAACTAATGAGAGAAAAGACTAGGCCAAATTCAAATTCCACATGTCACTGTTTTTACCCAGACCAGTTATTTTTATTGAAGAAACACTCTCAGGAAACTGCAAGCTATGTTTTATTTTCTAGAGATCTGAAAAAGTTGACTCTGACATTTTTTTGCCAGTTCTTTTGTTGTTTTATATAGGGGAGAATTTTTGGAGTATCTCACCCTGATTTTAATTTATGCATTTTCATTTCTTGAATTTTAGATGCCATGTATTTTTGTTTTAATGTAACATCTGTTTACATTTCCCTTGTTATCCTCCATTGACCCATGGGAAATTTAGAAGTGTGCATAATTGGACATTTTCTAGATATCTTTCTTGATACTTATTTCTAATTGACTTTCATAATGTTCAGATAGTGCATTTGACTTTAGTATATACGTTTCTCTATATGTCCCACAGTTGTTTTGTGTAGTGTTTTACAGATGTTCATTAGATCAGTTTGTTTGTATTCTTCAAACTTCTGTTTTACACATTTATTTCTGGAAGGGATTTTGTAGTTTATGTCTGCTGTCACAACATCCTTCTTTGGGGCATTTTTGAGCTTTGTTCTGTATTTTTCATTTATAAGTGGTTTGTCATTTTTCTTTTGAGAGAGAGAGAGAGAGAGAGAGAGAGAGAGAGAGAGAGAGCGCGAGCATGTGTTTGTGTGCACAAGTTGAGAAGGGACAGTGGGTGAGAAAGAGAATCTTAAGCAGGCTCTACATCCAGCATGCAGCCCTACATGGGGCTCAGTCTCATCATCATGAGATCATGAAATGAGCTGAAATCAAGAGTTGGTTGCTTAACTGATGACCCACCCAGGCACCGCTGATATGTCATTTATTAGATTAAATATTATTTAAAGTAATAGAAGATATGTCTCCAAACTTTCACTAGAGAATCATTGGTTTTGTCTAGAAGTTAGTGAGAAAATAATTTAAAAAATTTCCCCTCTGAGAAGCAAACAGGCAAATTTTCTCTTTTTTAGACCATTTCTATTTGCAAAGTTACAAACACTGACTTATCAAGAACACAATTCAAAGAAACTCAATGATAAAATAAAATGTGCATAAGCACATGTGGATAGGGACAACCAACTACTTTCCTTATTAGGTAATTGTTGTAGAAGTATTTGGTGTTGAGAGTACATATTTCATATTGCATTGTTTAATATTTTCCACCAATGCAATAAGCTAGAGTTGCTTTAAATCTTCCTTCTAATAATTCCAACATCTGTGTCTGTGTCTGTGTAAGTCTGATCCTCATGATCACTGTAACTTTTATATTGCATTTTATTCTTGCCTGTATGTATCCCTTCTCTCTCTTTTGTGAAAGCTAAACATGTTACATAAGGTAGTAGGCAGTAGATATTGAATTAAATATTGAATTTAGCCTTGGAGATAAGCGTACCTTCCTGTTGGGTCTTTAGCTTAAAAGTTTGGGTTAATATAGTCAGAATATACATCTGTTTGTGTGTGTTTTTTGCTCTTGCCACCTTTAGTGTACCTACCAGAGGCTTCATATTTCCTTCAGTGATATCTTTCATTTAAGGTGAATAGTAATTTGCCAGAGTAATGCCTGTTCTGTTTAGTTTTGCATTTCTTCACTGGACTTTGTTTTGCATCTTTAGATAAAATCTGTCATCCTGATCTTCATGCTCTCTCTCCTATACTTTTATTGACACATTTTAGCACAGGTAATGGATTTGGCATGGAGCAGAGAACAAGAAATTCTATGATGCTTGGATTAAGACTAAATATAAGGAAGGCACTATGATCCTGAATTTAGGGGAAAGATCAGTGGTGATCACAGGTTAGGAATAAACGGGAAGTTGGAAATGGGTGTAACTTTAAAGAGATATGAAAAGGAAATTTTTGCAATGATGGAATATATCTGTGACTTGATTGCAATGGTGTTTATATAAATGCACATATTATGGAATAACATGGAAATATACACATATACATTGTACAGAATCAATTTCTGGCTTTGATAGTGTAATTCAGCTTTTTGTAAGATATAACCATTGTGGTAAACTGGATTAATGGTACATGAGGTTCTTGACCTGCTTTGTAATAATTACTTTGAAAAAATTAATAAATATTAAAGAATCTGTTAGTGAATTAATGAGTTTTGGAGTTTTTTATTGAAGGTGACTTACCTGACATTAAGTGAATATTATTTAAGTCCATTCTAAAATTTGAATATTAGGGTGGCCTGGGTGGGTCAGTCAGTTAAGCGTCCAACTTCGGCTTAGGTCATGATCTCACCCCCCGTGAGTTCAAGCCCCACATTGGGCTCTGTGATGACAGCTCAGAACCTGCAGCGTGCTTCAGATTCTGTGTCTCCCTGTCTCTCTGCTCCTCCCTCAATCATGCTCTTTCTCTGTCTCTCAAAAATAAACATTAAAAATAATAAAATATAATTTAAATATTAAAGATTAATTAAGAAATATAAATTTGAAAGGGAAAAATGTCAGGGTAACAACATTATAATTAAAATATGAAACCTGTACATAAACATATTTGAAATTCGTTACGGTGCACATGTAATTTACATTCGATCAAGTTGCAATGTAAAAGTCATGGTTGTAAACATTAATGTATTTTTATATAAATGCTTATATAAAGCATTTGTGTTGAACACAAAAGGAAAAGAAATCAGGTTAGCATGTGATTTTTCTCTTAGGTTCTAAATAATTGGCAGGACCACATATACATAGAATAAAACTTTTGACGAATTAGATCTCATTAAAAAATTATCAGGGGCACCTGAATGGTTCAGTTGGCTTAGCATCAGACTCTTGATTTCAGTAGAGGTCATGATCTCAGGGTTCGTGGGATCCAGCCCTGTGTCGGGATCCAACCCTGTGTCAGTCTCCACACTCACAGCTTGGGATTGTCTTTCCCTCTCTCTCTGCCCATCTCCCATTTGCATGCACTCTCTCAAAATAAACTACTTAAAATGATCAAATGAGAATATTACGTATAAGACTGAGCAATATTAACTCCAAAATATATTTGACTGAAACAATTTTTTAGTTTTTAATCTAAACACAGCTAGAATTAGAAATATCCTGTCTAGAATTTTCTCGGAACTTAGAAAATATGTCATTATGGGCAGAGAGGGTATATTTCCCAATTAAAAATATTATGGTGTCTAGGGGTGCCTATGGTGTTTAAGGGTGCTCAATTAAGTGTCCGACTCTGGATTTTGGCTCAGGTCATGATGTCATGGTTCATGCATTCGAGCCCCACATTGAGTTCCATGCTAACAGCAAGGAGCCTATTTGGGACTCTCTCTTTGGCCCTCCCTTGCGCGCACACACACACACACACACACACACACACACACACACACACACCACTCTCTCACTCTCTCAAAATAAACAAACTTTAAAAATTATGGTATTTAATAAAGAGTCAGTTGAAGATGTCAACTATTTCAGGTGTATAAGCCATAAAATGTACCCTTGAACAAAATAATAAGCAATGTAATGAAAATATTAAGAATATATTGAAAAAATAATTTTTAAAAATAACACATTATAGGGAGATATAGATAAGAAGTTAAAGTACATAAGTAATTTTAAAGAAAAATTATTTGTTTATGCTATTTTTAATCAAAGAAAAGCTAGAAATGTTTTGGCTTCATGTACTCAAATGTATACAAGAAGAAATCTAGTTTTGGAAATAACTTTTGAGTAGAAACATTTTTAGGTCTACCAAAGTAATGAGATTGAACTAAAAATCAATTTCAGTAATTATATCATTTATTTGAAGTAAACTCTTTTCCCACTTCATATTATTCCAGTTAGAACAATAAAGCATATGATCACCATTGTTATAAGACTAATTAGTGCTGAAAAGTTGCAGAGAAATAATAAAAGAGAGTTAGGAGACCAAACCCATGTATCTCAACATTTTATGAGAGAAATTAAGAAATAAGAACACTTTCACTTCTACAAAATTGCGTATATACTTGTAATCAGACAGACAGATAGATAATGACAAAAATAGGTAATACAATACAGGTGTACTTTACTTCTCTATGGGAATTTAAACGAATTAAGTTAAATCTAGGCTCTACCCATTAAGTCCAGTTAGCTTGATTTTTTATTCATTTAACCTATGCTATTTTATGACAGGCTCAATTGTTGTACCCTAATTGGACCAAGGAAGAAATTTTGTGGGGTTTTTTTTGAAATTTATGTATATAAAATGGCATATCAATGTGTTAGAAACACAGCTTCTATAAAAATTAGATTTAAAGTGCTAAGTGATGATATAATAAATTAATGATTTATAGCTGACTGACCTGGCACAATCAAGAATTGTTACAGCATACCAAATGGGGCATACAGCCTATGCTCTGAGACTCTGATATTGTGCATTTTGTTCTTTCCTGTGTACCCATATAGGTAATAGTACAAGGAATATTATTTACCCAAATTTATGTGTAGACTATGAATTCTCAAATATTCCCTATACTGAATGAATGGGAGATTCTAATGCACCACAGTTGGTGTTGCCATAGATAAAGACTATCTTTAGGAGGACAGTTCATGTGAAATGCTCAAGTGTGAATTAGTAACGTAGGTTTGTCATGAGATGAAGACAACAGAATACGTATCTTTATATGAACTCTCTTTCTCATTTGGTATTAATAGAGAGAGCCTAAACTCTTCTATTACTCCAGCAATGCACTGGAACTCTCTAAAACCCAGAATATACTTTCAAAAGAACTTTTCTGATTGGTAATTAATTTTTATATTTAAGTTCTCATTAAGGGTCTATATGTGTCCTTTACATGTCAGTCTTTGCACTTTAACAAATGCAATACATGGTAACATTTGATGAATCCTTTTTTCTCCAGAAAACAACTCTTCCAAAATTGTTACCCCAATACCTAGAAATTCACATTATAATGGAAAAAGGTTTGGTAAGTCAAACTTTTCTCCTCCCTCCCTCTCTCATTCATTCTTTCTCTCTTTTTCTCTTTCTTTCTTTGAACGCAATGAAAATATTTTTATATTAATTTCAAATACATAGGTAATTTTTAAATTATTGCCAAGAAAAGATATTTTATTTTAGGTGTTACTCAGTTATGATGTAAAACTCTACCATAGAGTGCCCTCCACTATCTACCCTTTCCCCATCCTAAGCTTAGGCCAATCTCTCCTTGACCTACAAACAGCCTTGACCTTTCCTTAACCTGCTCTAACATCTCTGGTTACATTTTTTTAGCATATCAGATACTTAACATCTTACCAATTCTCTTAATTTTTTTTATAACTTAATTGAGGAATAATTAAATATAATTGTATAAATTTAAAGTGTAAAATGTGATGATTTGATATACATTGTGAATTGATTACTAAGATTATCAACACATCCATTACTTTATGTAGTCAACTTTTTTCTTTTCTCTGTGTGTGTGTGTGTGTGTGTGTGTGTGTGTGTGTGTGCATGCCCAAGTGCGTGTGGTAGTAACACTTAAAGTCAACTCTCAGTAACTTTCAAGTATACAATGCCATATTGTGAACTCTAGTCACCGTGGTGTGCATTAGATCTTCAGAATTTATCCTATTTTATGACTGAAAGTGTGTTACTTTTCAGCCTATGTCTCTGTTTTCACTTCTCACTAGCCATGGAAACCACCATTCCATTCTCTTTATTCTTTTTTTTCTTCTTTTTCTTTTTTTATTTTTACATATAATTCATACCATACAGTGTATACCGTGTCTTATTTCATTTAGTATAATGCACTCCATACATATCAAGTGGTTGCAAATAAGAGATACCCTTCTTTTTTCATGGCCAATATTCCCTTGCAATTGTGAACATATATGTACACATACATATACATGCCACTATTTTTTATTCATTCATCTGTTGAGCATTTAACTAGTTTCCATTTATAGTCTGTTATGATTAATGCTGCCTTGAACATGGGAGTACAGATATCTCTTTGATCTTCTTTCTTTAGCATATGTAACCTGAAATGAAATTGCTGATTATGTGGTAGTTTTATTTTTAACTGTTGATGGAACCATCGTACTGTTTTCCAATTTACACTCTACCAACAGGGTAAAAGGATTCACATCTTTTCCAACATTTGAAATCTCTTGTCTCTTAAATAATAGACATTCTAACAAGTCTATTGTGATATCTCACTGTGGTTTTGATTTGCATTTCCCTGTGATCAGTGATGTTCATCACCTTTTCATGCACCTGTTGATCATGTGTATGTCTTCTTTAGAAAAATATCCAGTTGGAAGATGTGCTTCCTTTTGAATATCTACCTAGTATTGAAATCTTTATGTTGTAGGGTTAGTATATGTAACCTTTAGGAGATGTTGAATATAGCATTTTCCCCCCATCAACAATGTATGAAAGATCCAAGGGTTCCAAAAAAGATGTATCCAAGGGTTCCATATTCCTACAAACATTTGATATTGATAGTCTTTTTGAATTTTAGCTATTCTTGCGTATCTAAAATGAGATCAATCATATTGTGTTTTTTATTAGTATTTACCTGATGACTAATGAGTTTGAATGCATGTGATATTGTTGTAGACAATTTGGATATTCTCTTTTTTTAACTTTTTAATGCTTGTTTATCTTTTTATGCCAGTAATCACTTTATTTTTTATAATAATTTATTGTCAGATTGGTTTGCATGTAGCACCCAGGGCTTCTCCCCACAAGAGCCCCCCACCATGACCATTACCCTTTCCCTTTTCCCCCTCCCCCTTAAGCCCTCAGTTCCATTTCAGTATTAAATAGTCTCTCATGATTTGTGTCCCTTGCTCTCCACAACTCTCCTTCCCCCTTCCCCTCCCTATGGTCCTCTGTTAGGTTTCTCCTGTTAAACCTATGAATGCAAACATATGGTATCTTCCCTACTCCGCCTGACTTACTTCGCTTAG
>NC_043700.1:34463262-34469911 GCF_006229205.1 Suricata suricatta | reverse complement strand
CATAATCTGGCTGTTGTAGAAAGTGCCGCTATGAACATTGGGGTACATGTGCTCCTATGCATCAGCACTTCTGTATCCCTTGGGTAAATCCCTAGCAGTGCTATTGCTGGGTCATAGGGGAGTTCTATTGATAGTTTTTTGAAGAACCTCCACCCTGTTTTCCAGAGCAGCTGCACCAGTTTACATTCCCACTAACAGTATAGGAGGGTGCCCGTGTCTCCACACCCTCGTCAGCATCTATAGTCTCTTGATTTGTTCATTTTAGCCACTCTGACTGGCATAGGTGGTATCTCAGTGTGGTTTTGATTTGTATTTCCCTGATGATGAGTGATGCTGAGCATCAGTTTCATGTGCCTGTAGGGCATCTGGATGTCCTCTATGGAGAAGTGTCTGTTCATGTCTTCTGCCCATTTCTTCACTGGATTATTCATTTTTTGGGTATGGAGTTTAGTGAGTTTTTTGTAGATTTTGGATACTAACCCTTTATCTGATATGCCATTAGTTGCCTATTAGTTTTTTTAATCGTTTCCTTTGCATTGCAGAAGTTTTTATCTTGATGAGGTCCCAATAGTTCATTTTTGTTCTTGATTCCCTTGCCTTTGGGGATGTGTCGAGGAGGAAATTGTTGCAATTGAGGTCAAGGAGGCTATTTCCTGCTTTCTTCTCTAGGGTTTTTATTTATTTTTGAGAGAGAAAGAGAAGGGCATGAGCAAGAGATCTCATAAACAGTGAGATCATGACCTGAGCTGAAATTGGATGCTCGACTGACTGAACCACCTAGGTGCCCTGGGATATCCTCTGTAGGAGAAAATAAATGTTTCCCATTTTAATATTTTTATTAATGGTTTGTGGAGTTTTATATGTTTTGAATATGAATCTTTTGTCAGATGGCTAGGGGATATCTTCTCAAGTTTAGCCTTGTGTTTTCTATCTCTTAGTCGTGTCTTTTGATGGATATATTTCTTAATTGTAATGCATTTAAGTCCAATATATGATTTTTATCATTATTTTAGTTTTTCATTTTAAGAAGTATTTTCTTACTCTAAGGACACAAATATTTTTACTTTTGTTTTGGAATTTGTTTTTCTTTATATTTTCACATACAGTTTTATGGTCATCTCTAATTGAAAAAGTGTGTGGCATGAGGTCAGGGTTACAGCTTATTTTTTTTCCATTTCCATTTCTTCCAGCACCATTTATAGAAAGACCTTTATTATCTCATTCAATTGTGTTGAGAATTTTTAAAAAATCATATAATGGAATATATATGGCCTATAACTCAAATCTTGGTTTTTCTCTCCCTTGACTTATTTATATTTTGTTGAATCAGTGCTATACTGTACTGATTACTATAGCCTTACTATCATTTATCTATTTGTTTAAATTCTCTTATTCTTCATTATTACTTTGAATATTCTGATTCTTTTCTTTAGACACATTTTAGAATTACTCTAAATTTCCATACAAACACACACACACACACACACACACACACACACACACACACACTGAATTTGCCAAAAACACAAAAACAACTGAATTTGATTTGGGCATTGCACTGATTGCTTAGATCCCTTTGAGGAGAGTTGTCATCTTAACTATATTGTGTCTTCCAATCCAATACACACACACATTTACATTTTTTCTTTCACCAATATTCTGGTGTTGTCTTGAACATCCTTATTAGTTTTTCTGTTATGCTTTGATGGTCTATAGTAAGTTTTTTTACATTAATATTTAAGATTTTCTTGCTAGTTTATGGACATAACATAGATATTTTATATCCTATGATCTTGCCTAATTCAATTGTTAACTCATGTTTTTTTAGATTCCCTTGACTATTCTCTATACACAATTATATCTGTAAATAATTATACTTTTAGTTATTCTTTTCTAATCTTTATTTCCTTTTCTTGTTCTTGTATTTTTTACTTCATTACTTGTATTTCCTTTCCTTGTTTTATTGTCTTAGCTTGGCTATCTAATGCACATGAATGTATTATTTATATTCCTAACTTCTCACCTACCTTTTGAAGTAGCTATTTTGTATACTACCTAATCATCATATTTTACTCATGTTTACAAATCATGGATATTTTTTATTTAATATTCTGTTTAGGATTTTAGGGTTTATCTTTAGAAAATAATGATGTATAATGTTCCTTCCTTATAATGTTTTGTTTCATTGTAGTATCAAACTTATGCGGCCCTCATAAAATGATTTAGTGAGTTCTATTCTTGCTATATTTTGTTAAAAAATTTATACTTTATGGGTATACAATCTTGTATATGGGTGTATATGATCTTTTCCATATATATTTGGGAAAATTTACAAATATTAGTGTGTTCTATTCTTGGAGCACACTTTATGGGTGTCTAACTTTATATATTATGAGTGTATATGATCTTTTCCAAATATGTTTGAAGAGTTCACATCTGAAACCAAGTAGATCTTAAGTTTTCTTAAAGGGAGTATTTTTAAGTACTGATTTAATTCATTTGACATATATAAAGAAGTTCAGATTTCTTTATTTTTGTTCCACTTTCTTTAAGTAAGGTTTTCAAGGAGGGTTTTTTGTATCATTTAAAGTTTCAAGTTATTGAAATACATTCATTCAAAGTGATATCATCATTTGTTACTCACCAATGCTATCAGTGATTTCTCTTTGCTCTTTAGGTTTATAATGAAGTCATCACATATGAGAACTAACATTCCTACAAAACTATTTACTAATTTATAGATATTCTTTGAATTTTGAGTTTCCCTGCAAATCTTGTTTTTCTAGTCCAACCTCCAATCTTATACTGCACTGAGCTGTCACGTCTTTATTGTATTCTAATCTATTATAGTATTATGGTCTTTGTGTTTCTGGTAACTTTGTGTTTCTGGTATAGTATTATGGTCTTTGTGTTTCTTGTTGGTTTGTTTTTTTTTTTTTTTTGATACCTTTCTTGTATTGGAAAATACTTTCCAGTTACTTTGAAGAATGTACCTCAATCCAGGTTTGCCCCAATCTTTCTCATGATTAGATTTGAGACTGTATTTTTGATAACACCAAAAATGTGATCCTTTCTTGTTAAGCTGTTGTTAAGGCACTGCTGAATTCATGAAAATAATTAGAATTTTTTACCCTCTTCTTATATTCTGGAAGATTTTGTATATGACTGTTTTAACTTCTTCTCACAATGTCTGTAAGAATTCACTCTTGTAGCTCTCTCAGCCTGGTGACTCATTTTTTGGAAAGTGTTATTATTACATATTACATATTCCATTTCCATATTTTTATTATAACATATTCCATTTTTATGATGATATCATTATATATATTTCAACTTTTATTTGTAACTTTTGGTAAATAGTGTTTTCAAATTTGTCAACATTTAAAAACTATTGTGGAGTAAAGATGGCAGTGTAGCAGGTGGACCCTACACTTGCTTCACCCACTGACACGGCTAGACAATATCAAACCTTTCTGAACACCCGGATAATCTTTCAGGACTGACAGAACAAACTGCCCAACTAGAGAGAGAAAAGAGTCCCCATTGTGGAAGGTAGGAGGTGTGAACATATGATTTGGGGAAGAAGAGATTTGTGAGGGCTTTAGAGGGGGAGGAGCCCTGATCACAGAGAGAGGAAGGAGAGAGACAGAGAGAGAAAGAGAGTGAGACAGCAAGAGAGAGAGAGAGAAAGCAGCTTGCAAGGGATTGCACAATTAAAACACTTTCCCAAAGTCACTGATTGGAAAAACGAGAGGGGCTGATTGTCACAAGTTTTCAAAGGCAGTGGAGCTCAAAATCTGAGGTTTTAGCAGGTGGCACCACTGCCAAGGTGAAGCCTGGTGGGCATAGCAGTCCTCCTATGGAGAAAGAAAGTGGAGGCCCCTGAGCAAATAGCATGTTCTGAGGATCCCTTGAGTTCCACTGGGAGACAGTTTCCCTTTTTGGAGTGCATTTGGCAGAGGTGACACTGCCTCTCATAGGAGAAGAGAGAAGACAGGTGACACTGACCTGCTCAATTAATTAGCATAGGTGTAGAGGAAGCTGCTGAGGGTAGCCAATGTGGATGCTGCCTTTTGCTGTACAGTACTATAAACTGAAGCCCTATGGATTCATGTGCATTCAAACCCACCTTTCTGGGACAAAATGGTACCAGCCAAAGCACAGCAAGACCCTCTCCTAGAGGATCAGCATGGGTCTGCACTGCACCAGGTCTCTAAAATTTGGAGTTTTGAAACTAAGCTACATGCCTGAGATAAAACACAGAAGCACTGTGGCACTGGGTGGGCAGATGGCTTGGATACAGATAGGGTGAAGGCAGGGATCTGAGGGTCCCTGGAACACATGAGGGCTTTTCTGGGAGCACTTCCTGAACAGTGGTGGACATGAACTCGCCTCTCTAGGAATGAGAGACTGGGTTGAAGTTCTCTTTATTCCCCGCCCATCAGCACTGATGAGCTTGAGTGAACTACATAGCATCCACAGTGCAGGCTCGGCACTGTGCAGGTACTTTTTTTAACTAGGGGATGTGTGCCTGAGAGTCAGAGCAGCAACAGGCCCCTGCCCTGAAAACAAGCACAGCTTCCCCTGCGTGGACCAAGTCTGCTAACCATAGAGTGCTGCACAACTTCAGCTTAGCAGAAATTAGATCTAGCCCCTTTTAATAAGCAGACCGAGACCTACCTCGTTGTTAAAATTTACCACACACCTGACAAGATCCAAACACTCTTCACCGCAGGCAAGATGAAACTGTGTAGAGGACTGACCTGAGGGAAAGAGCAGCCAAACCACAACAGCAGAGTACACACAGCATCACCAAAAGACACTTTATGAAGGGCCAAGTCATGACTAGTATGGAATACACTACAGGTGCATGACCTGTCAAGATGCCAAATACTATGTTGTTTGTGCTTGCTGTTATCAGACAAGTAGCAAATTAAAAGAGGCTTGAGCTGGGAGACCGATGACTTCCTATTAATACTGCAATTACTCTCAGAAGCAGGAAATATAAAAGGCTTTCCTAACACGCAGAAGACAGAGATCTAGGCAAAATGCCAAGGTAGAGAAATTCATCCCAAAAGAAAGGACGGGAAAAGGTTATGGACAGGGACCTAATGAAAACGGATATAAATAATATGCCTAAACTGGAAATTAAAACTGCAATCATAAGGATACAAGCTGGGCTTGAGAAAAGCATAGAAGACATGAAAGAAAATACCTAAACACTAGTCAGGCAGAAATACAACTTGGTTGGCATACTTGAGATGTGAAACCAACTGGATGTAATGACCACAAGAATGGAAGAAGCAGAAAAACAAATAAGTGGTATAAAAAATAAAATTATGAAAAATAATTAGGCTGAAAAGTGGGAAAGAAGAATGAGAGAGACAGGTCCCAGAAGTGCGGTGACGAGAGACTTAAGAAGCAGGGGCTAAGACTCTCAGGAGCCAAAGCATCGGTCTCCCAGCTCAAGCCTCTTTTATTTTGCTACTTGTCTGATAACAGCAAGCACAAACAACATAGTGTTTGGCATCTTGACAGGTCATGCACCTGTAGTGTATTCCATACTAGTCATGAGTACATCTGGAGCCAAAGAAAACATTCTTATCCCTGGCCTGGCATCCACATGATGTCCTTCTTGATAGAATGAGCAGTCCCGGTGGTTTTCGGGCCTGGAATGGAACTGCCTTCAGTTCCTTGTTGCTCCATCCCTTTCCTTCAGGATATTACTACGGTGCCCCTGGCTTCTTGTTCTCCAATAGAGAAATAGTGGATCCAAATGTAAAATTAAGGATCTCATTGACCATAAATTGTAGTAAGATTTGTATCACAGGAGTCCCAGAAGAAGAGAGGGAAAAAGAGACAGAAGGATTATTTGAGCAAACTATATCTGAAAACATCTCTAATCTGGGTAAAGAAATAAACATCCAAATTCAGGAGACACAGAGAACGCCCATCAAAATCAACAAAAGCCAGCCAACACCAAGACAAACTGTAGTAAAATTTGCAAAATACGGAGATAAGGAAAACGTTCTGAGAGCATCAAAGGAAAAGAAATCCTTATATTATGAGGGAAGACAAAGCAGGTTGGCAGAAGACTTAACAGAAACTTGGCAGGCCAGAAGGGAGTGGCATGGTATATTCAACATGCTGATTGGGAAAAATATACAGACAAGAATACTTTATCCAGCAAGGGAGTCATTAAGAATAGGAGAGATAAAGAGTTTCCCAAACAAAAACTAAAGGAGTTTGTGCCTAAACCAGCCTTGGAAGAAATATTAAAAAGCACTCATTAAGAAGAAAAGGAAGACAAAAAGCAACAAAGACTATAGAGGAACAGAGAAAATCTCCATACTTAACAGGTAATACAATGGCACTAAATCCTTATCTATCAGTAATCACTCTGTATATAAATGGAGTATATGGTCCATTCAAAAGATCCAGGTTATCAGAACAGATAAAAAAGCAAGATCCATCTATATGTTGCCTACAAGAGATTCACATAAACCTAAAAAACGCAGACTAACAGTGAAGGGATGGTGAATAATTTATTATGCTAATGGATGCTAAAAGAAAGCTGAGTGGCCATACTTATATCAGACAATATAGATTTTATTTATTTTTTTTAACTTTATTTTATTTTATTTTTTTT
>NC_043700.1:34461808-34463162 GCF_006229205.1 Suricata suricatta | reverse complement strand
AATTCCCCTGGGAAGCCATCTGGCCCTGCGCTCTTATTCGTTGGGAGATTTTTGATAACGGATTTGATTTCTTCACTGGTTATTGGTCTATTCATGCTTTCTATCTCTTCCCGTTTGAATTTTGGCAGTGCATGTGCCTTTAGGAATTTATCAATTTCTTCTGTGTTGTCCAGTTTGTTGGCATATAATTCTTCATAGTAATCTCTGATGATGGCTTGTATTTCTAAGGGATTGGTTATAATACATCCTTTTTCATTCATGATTTTGTCTATCTGGGGCTCTCTCTTTTCTTTCTGAGGAGCCTGGCTAGAGGTTTATCGATTTTGTTTATTTTTTCAAAGAACCAACTCTTGGTTTTATTGATCTGCTCGACTGTTCTTTTGGATTCTATATTGTTTATTTCTACCCTGATCTTTATTATTTCTTTTCTTCTGCTGGGTTTGGGGTGCTCTTGCTGCTTCCCTTCTAGTTCCAGTAGGTGCTCTGATAGATTTTGAATTTGCGCTTTTTCTAGGTTGTTGAGATTGACCTGGATTGCAATATACTTTTCCTCTTAGGACTGCCTTTGCTGCATCTTAGAGATTTTGGATTGTTCTATTTTCATTTTCGTTGGTTTCCATATATTTTTTGATTTTTTTCTCTGACTGCCTGATTAACGCAATCGTTCTTTAGTAGGGTGGTTTTTAACCTCCACATTTTTGGAGGTTTTCCAGACTTTTTTCTGTGGTTAATTTCAAGTTTCATAGCATTGTGATCTGAAAGTGTGCATGGTATGATCTCTATTCATTTATACTTATGGAGGGCTGCTTTATGCCCCAGTATATGGTCAATCTTGGAGAATGTGCCATGTGCACTTGAAAAGGTGAATTTCCTATCTTCAGGATGCAGAGTTCTAAATATATCTATCAATCCATCTGTTCCAATGTGTAATTCAGGTCCATTGTTTCTTTAGTGATTTTCTGTCTGGTTGATCTGTCAGTGGGGTATTAAAGTCCCCTGCAATTAGCACATTTTTGTCAATTAGATTGTTTCTTTTTGTGATTAATTGTTTTATGTATTTGGGCGCTCCCAAATTTGGTGCATAGATATTTATAATTGTTAGCTCTTCCTGATGGAGAGATCCTGTAATTATTATATAATGTCCTTCTTCATCTCTTGTTACTGTCTTTACTTTAACGTCCAGTTTGTCTGATATTAGTATGGCTACTCCAGCTTTCTTTTGGCTTCCAGTCGCATGATAGATGTTTCTCCATCCCTTTACTTTCAACCTGAAGGTGTCTTCCGGTCGAAAATGAGTCTCTTGTAGACAACAAATAGATGGGTTTTGTTTTTTGATCCATTCTGCTACCCTGTG
>NC_043700.1:34442897-34461708 GCF_006229205.1 Suricata suricatta | reverse complement strand
TATTTTTTCTGTCTCTTGTCACCTTTAGAGGGCTCGTTGAGCACTGCTGGCTGTGCCTTTGAATATTTTATTTCCCTACTCAGCAGTATTTAGTTCTTGCTGTCATGCAAACTTTGGCTTGTTTCTTGGTGTAGCCCTAAGAAGGAAAACAGACAGACAAACACAGAGGGAACAGTAACAGACAAACGCAGAGACAAATCAAACAAACAAACACATTAAAAGGGGGAAAGAAAATAAACAGAGTGGGGAGGAAAGAGACCAAAAGAGGAGAAGAAAAGAAAAAGAAAAAAAAAGAAGGAAAAAAAATAAAGGGGGTCAGAGACAACAAAGGACAGTGGACAGTCTAAAAGTGTATGACCAGTTGAGGGGAGAGATAGGGATGAGATATAGGAGAATATATCTGGTTTGCAAGAAGGTAAGAAGAAAAAGGGAGAAAGGAGAAAGGAAAATAAGGAGTAAAATTTTTAAAAAATTTAAGTAACAAAAGGTAATAATAATAAAAAATATGCACAGAAAAAGGCGAATAGAAAAAAAAAAGAAAAAACTTATAAAAAAAGCAAAAAAAAAAAAAACCCTAAAAAATACAGCAGCTCACTTTGGTTGATAGGCGTGATTTGATGTGGTAGGTCTTGGAGGATGCTCTCAGAGGCTCTGCCTTGGTTTTTGTGGAGATTAGATAGGCAGGCGGCACACCAACTTCTGCTGAACTATGAACTGTAGGCCACTCTGAGTCCGATCTCCTTTTGCCGCGGTTGAGCAGAGTTGTATTTTCCAGGCCTGCCTCGGTTCAAAGTTCCAGTCCATGCACTCTTTATGCTACCACAGATGGTGTTTTTGTTTTGGTTGCTGGCTTCTTAGGGGGAGTAATCGGTTTGTCTTGGCTCAGCCTGGGATTTCGGCTGACCCTGCCTGAGGTGAGATGCGCAGCAGGAGGTGAAGTGCGCACCGTCTCAGACCCAACCCCCAGCTGGGATCGTGTTAGCGTTGGGGGAGGAATGAGTGCGCAGCTGTTGCCTGAGGCTGAGGCGGTGCCAGGAGCTGCTGGAAATGAGCTGGGAGCTCCTGTAGCCTGTGCGCGCACACCCAGGTCTCCACCGCCGCCAATTCTCTGCCAGGATCATGCAGAGGTGGGGGCTATTTTTTCCCTGTTGGCACCCGGGATTCAGGTTTCACAGGGCCAATGCTGGGGGCACGATGCACCGTGGAAATGAGGTGCGTGCTCCCACTCCCAAAACCGAGGTCGAAGTGAGCACCCCTATCACCTTCTTGGCAGCAGTCACAGACACCTCGCCAAGATGGCGCTGGCTGGAAGCTGTTCCTTCCCTTGCGCGCCACCTGGGTTCGGGATTTAGGCTACCCAGCAGTTATCTATGGAATGAGCTTCTCTCTCCAAGCGCAGTTAAGCGTTCTTTACCTCTTCCCCAGAGACAGTACTATGAGCGTGTTCAGTCTCTCTGTCTCTTCCCTTTGTCTCTCGGGCTCCGCGCTTGCCCTGCGTTGGGCTGGGGCTCCCACCTCCCCTGCCTGTCTCAGGCTGGCCCGTTTTCCAATCTCCCCAGTTCGCACTCACTCACTCAGGTATCCTTTAGGTTATCTTCCTTCTGGAGTCCATATTTTCTCCTTCCGCTCTTGCAGATGAGAGCAAGGTCCTTCTCAGTTCGATCGATGGGACAGATGAAGTTTATAGAGCTCCCTTCCTCTCCGCCATCTTGGCTCCTCCCCAGACAATATAGATTTTAAACCAAAAACTGTAACAGGAGATAAAGAAGGCCACTATATCATAATAAAAAGGTCTGTTTAACAAGAAGATATAATGATTGTAAACATTTATGCCCCAAGCTTGAAACCCAAATATAGAATTCAATTAATAACATACATATAACTTTGTTGACAATAATAAAGTAATAGTAGGGTATTTTCACACCCCGCTTAAATAAATGGGCAGATCACCTAAGCAGATCAACAAGGAAACAATGGCATTGAATGACACACTGGACCAGATGGACATAGCAGATATATTCAGAACATTTCATCCTACAGCATAACACACATTCTTCTTGAGTGTACATGGAACATTCTCCAGAATAGATCACAAATACATGGAGGTTAAAGAACATCTTATGAAAGAATGAGTGGGTTAAACCAGGAAATTAAAGAAGAGATAAAGAAACACATGAAAGCAAATGAAAACAAAAACATGACAATCCAAAACCTTTAGAAGTTTTTGATCATAAAAGAGAAGTATATTGCAACACAGGCTTAAATCAAAAAGCAAGAAAAATCTGAGATACACAACCTAACCTTACACCTAAAAGATTAAGAAAAGTAATAGCAAGTAAAGCCTAAAGCCAGCAGAATAAGGGAAATAATAAACAGTAGAGCAGAAATAAAGGATGTAGAAACAAACAAACAACAACAAACAGTAAAACATATCTGTAAAACTAGGAGCTGGTTTTTTGAAAGAATTCATAAAACTGATAACCCCCTAGCCAAACTTACCAAAAATAAAGGGTAAAGGATCCAAATAAATGAAATCACCAATGAAAGAGGAGAGATCCCATCCAACACTACAGAAATACAAATAATTATGTGAGAATACTATGAAAAATTATATGCCAAAAAACTGGGAAATCTGGAAGAAATGGACAAATTCCTAGTAACTCAAAATCTTACAAAAGTGAAACAGGAAGAAATAGAAAATTTGAACAGACCTATAACCAGCAACAAAATTGAATCAGTAATCAAAAATCTCCTAACATGTAAATGTTCGGGGCCAAATGGTTTCCCAGGGGCATTCTACCAACCATTTAAAGGAGAGTTAATACCTATCCTTCTCAAACTGTTTCAAAAAAGTAGAAATGGGGTGAAAACTTCCAAATTCATTCTATGAGGTCAATATTACCTTGATTCCAAAGCCAACAAAGACTCTATCTACTAAGAAGGAGAATTATACACCAATATCCTAATGAACATGGATGAAGAATTCTCAACAAGATACTAGCAAATCAAAACCAACATTACATTTAAAAAAATGATTAACCATAGTCATGTGGGATTTATTTCTGGGATGCTTCAATATTCCCAAATCAATCAACATGATGCACCACATTAATAAAAGAAAGGGTAAGAACCATATGATCCTGTCAATAGATGAAGAAAAGATATTTGACAAAGCAGAACATTCATTCTTGATAAAAACCCTCAACAATGTAGATATAAATGGAACATACCTCAACATCAGAAAGACCATATACAAAACACCCATACCTAATATAATCCTCAATGTGGAAAAGCTGAAAGCCTTTCCCTTACAGTCAGGAAAAAGTCAAGGATGTCCACTCTTATTATTGTGTTAAATAGTAGTGGATATCATAGGTTCAGAAATCAGAAAACAAAAAGAAATAAAAAGCATACAAATCAACAAGGAAGACGTCAAACTTTCACTATTTGCAGATGACGTGATACTCTAAGTAGAAAATCCAGAGACTCCACCGAATTGCTAGAACTGGTACACAATTTCAGTAAAGTCATAGGATACAAAATCAATGTACAAAAATCTGTTGCATACACACCAATGATGAAGCAGCAGAAAGAGAAATAAAAGAATTGATCCCAATTACAACTTCACCAAAAGCAACAAAATACCTAGGAATAAACCTAATCAAAGATGAAAATGATCTGTACTCTGAAAACTACAGAACTCTTATGAAAGAAATGGAAGAGGACACGAAGAAATGGAAAAACATCCCATGCTCATGAATCAGAAGAACAAATATTGTTGAGATATCTATAATACTTAAAGATATCTACACATTTAATGAAATCCCTACCAAAATACCACCAGTGTTTTTCACAGAGCTGGAACAAATAATCCTAAATTTTGTATAGAACCACAAAAGACCCTGAAGAGCCAAAGCAATCTTGAAAAGCAAAGCAAAGCTGGAGGCATCACAATTCCGGACTTTGAGCTATATTAAAAAAAAATTAGTCATCTAGACAATATGCACAAAAACAGGCCCGTAGATTAATGGAATGTAATAGAAAAGCCAGAAATGGATCCACAACTATATGGTCAGCTTATATTTGACAGAGCAGGAAAGAATGTCCAGTGGACAAAAGACAGTCTCTTCAACAAATGGTGTTGGAAAAACTGGACAGCAACATGCAAAAGAATGAAACTGGACCACTTTCCTGCACCATATACAAAAATAAATTCAAAATGGATGAAAAGCCTAAATGTGAGACAAGGAACTAGCAAAATCCTAGAGAAGCATACAGAGAGCAACCTCTTGGCCATACCAGCTTCTTACTAGATGTGTCTCTAGAGGCAAGAGACACAAAAAAACATGAACTATTGGGACTTCAGTAAGATAAAATGCTTTTGAACAGTGGAGGAAACAAAAGGCAATCTATGGGACAGGAGATGGAATGGCTAAAATTTATTCCTTGATTATTTATCATGCTTATCCCATAACTTATTGCTTTCTTATCTTCTTTCTGTTATTTCCTCCCTTTCTGTTTCTTTGTTCTGGATAAGATCATTGACTTTATGCATTTTTTTAAATTTTCTATTATTTTTATGGTAAAAAATGTTATCTTTAGTCAAAGAGTTAGTATCTAATACAAGGGTTTTTGTCTGTTTCAGCAACACAAGTATTGATAAGTCTGATTTCTTTCAACATTTCAGTTTTCCTAAAGTATTTCCCAATTCATTTGTGTGTGTGTGTGTGTGTGTGTGTGTGTGTGTGTGTGTGTATGACCTTTGGGAATTTAAATTGTATTGGCTTGAATAAAAATATCTGGATATTTTCAAGTTATATTTTCATTGCCCATACTAGTTTTATTCCAGAGTGGTAAAAGAACATGATCTGAATGATGTAAAATCTTGGAAATATGTTGTGATTTCTTTTATGGCCCAGTATATGGTCAGTTTTGTAAATGGTTCACATGTATTTTGAAGGAATTTATTATATTCTGCCTTTTTAAATGCTGTTCTATCTGTATATTGAGTCAAACATTTTAACTGTGTTGTTCGGACCTTCTGAATTTACTAAATTTTTGCCTTCTTGTCCTATCAGTTACTGACACAGTTGCATTAACATATTGAACTATTATTGTGGGTTTCTTAAATTCTTGTTTTAATTGTGTCTATTTTGTTTTCCATATTTTGATTGCATGTACTATTTCCTACTAATTAAGCATCAATATACCTTCCTTATATATTAAGAATTTTTACCTGTGAAATAAACCTTGGGGCTAGTAATAACTTTCAAGATGTCATGACATTTAGTATATGAAATTAAACCTCTACTCTGATGATCTTGAGTATTCTCAGATTGTCATAAATAGGGATTTTTATAGAAATATATTTCACATATATAAATATTTCATATTTATAACATATTATAACATATTTCAATGTTTCATATATATAACACCTCTCTAATGCTGTGTTTTTATATTATAAGGAAATTTTTTGACTAGAATATGTTTCACTTTTCATTCATCCAATGGAAATATATAATTAATTTTACATTGCTTCTATTATTAACAAATATAACAAGCACATCCATTTCAATAATTATCACAATTTTGAGTAAACAAGCTATACAGAGTTCTAAGATTTGGGAGGATTCAATTTTTTAAACTTGTACAATTAACAATTTTTGCAGAGATATTAAGCATTTTCCAAAATCTGACTCCAAAGAACACATGTATTAAGTTCTCAAATAAATACGAGTTTATGGCCTCTCAAGAATTTACCAGTTTCATGGGACAATTTTTTTTTCTCCTTTCCTTTACATAATTTCATTGTATTCATTATCAAAACTCTTTTGAATCCTTTATTCCACATAATGTTTAATTTTTATAATTGTGACTTTGTTTTTTGTCTTAATGATATAATTTGAGCATTCTGGTTTTGTTTATTGATTTGATATTTGATGTCAATCATGTGAGGGTAGATTTTGGGATTCTCTCTGTATCTAGTTGAAGAAATCCCATTAAACTAAGGAGGAATCTCTGAAGTTATTTTGGGACCTCTTGATGATTTCAATTATTTCTGGTTGAGAGTTTCTTTAAAATATTAACAAGTGAGATTTTTAAAAGCCTATGACTTCTACTGTTTTTCTTTTATGATGTTATCATTGTTATATTAGCATGCTTTATATTGTTTGACAAATTTTACGATTTACCTGCCTGGTGTGAGCAAGATATTTTCACTATCAAAAGAGAAATTATTATCACTAACATTTTTAAAAGAATCACTTAAAAATTGTTTTTCAGTATGATTATATGGGATCAGAAATGATGGCTGTAACACAGAAAATTATCCAGATAATTGGCCTTGTCAACACTGTAAGTTTTAAGTTCTTTATATTTATAGTTTTATGAAAAATCACTGAAACTGATTTCTATTTTATCATGACAAATGAATGACTTAAAAACTTCAATAATCTAAGTAACAAACTGAACATATTCTTTATATTATATAGTTTTGGTTTAATAATTCATGTTATTTGAACAAGGATGCCATAAATCTTATTTTAGATGTTTACTCAGTTCAAATTGACTGTGATGCTGTCCTCCTTGGAATTGTGGTCAGATAAAAACAAAATTTCTACCAACGGGGATGCTGATGATTTATTACAAAGATTTTTCACATGGAAACAGGACTATCTTATACTACGGCCCCATGACATAGCATTCTTACTTATGTAAGCACAATATTCTACATTAAAAAAGATATGCATAAATAATTTCATTAATTTGATAATTTAATGCATTTATTGTGTTCTTCAACTTTCTGTAGGCCCATCTGAAAATGTTAAACATTGCTGTTGCCATAGATGTGATAGCGTGGTTGAAAATATGATAAAAATAAAAACAACATAAATAAGTTATATAATAATATATTTCAGAAAATAATTTATGTAAAAATACTTGCCTTTCATAACTACAGAAAACATTACTTACATTACCTGTGTATGTTATACTACATACTTTACTACTACAGAGTATATATAAGCCTGAGTTTATTAATTATGTAAATATTGTCACTCTTTAGTTAATATTACCTATAATATGTTAATACATTTCATGTCTAATGCTTGACTAAAAAAGACATTTCTCATAATATTTAATTTATGAAAATGCTTACATTTAGGACAGGCAAAACTTCTTATTCCATAAATTAAAAACTCTATTTGTTTGAGGGCCTGGGTGACTCAATTAGGCCTCTGACTCTATTTCGACTCAGGCCATGATCTCATGGTTCATGAAATCCAGACCTGTGTCAGGCTCTGCAGTGACAGCATGCATCCTGCTTGGGATTCTCTCTCTCTCTCCCTCTTTCTCTCTGTCTCTCTCTGCTCCTCCTCCATGTGCCAATGCTTGCTCTCTTTCTCTGAAAATAAATACACTTAAAAAGTCAAAATATAAAAAAGTCTTTTTTTTTAATTTTAGTGATCAAATGAGTGCATGCAGAAGAAGGGAAAGTGAGGAGAATTCAAGACAGTAAAATTATTTCAACTCTAGGAGTTAGGTGATGAAAGGAAATTGCTATTAAAGTGAATTGTATTTTTCAATGAGCATTTTCTAGAATATGTTTGATATTATCCAGATCAAAAATTGGTATCTTTGAAAACCATTGTAAATTTTATGGAAGATTTAATTTAATAAATAAACTAGTAAATTTCTCTGAATACTATGGTAATAATAAGGTTATACTATGATGATGTAGTTACAGGAAACATCCTACCTATTTGGGAGCAACATTTCCTGGCACGATATGCAATAAAAGCTATAGTGCAGATGTTGCTGTGGTATGTCATTTTTATCCTTATTTACTCTATTTTCTAATCTTTATATTGTATTTTATATTATTTAATATAGCTAAGTAGTGTATAATAAAGTAGTATATGATAACATTTTTCTGTACATATGTATTGTTTTGTGGGGACAAAATTATTTTAAATATAGAACATACATTAATATACTCATTCACCAAGTAGGCATGAATGACTATTAACACTTATTTCAGATTTTCTAAAATTGTAACACAGCAGAGCAAAGTTAAAGCTTTGCTTTATATCTAGTTTTCCTGTATATGTACTTTAAATTCAAGAAATAGCAAAAATCATGAATTAGTTCTGGCCATTTTATGTGTATTATGTTATTGTTACAAATGTATGCATCCCTTTACTACATGTAGTTCTGTATTGTTCTTATTTCATACATCATTTCAGAACTCTTTTGAACAGTTTTTTAAAAGATGTATACATGTTGAATCATATGGCTCCACTTTTTTCTTTTAAAATTTTTATTTTATTAAGACACATTCACTTATTATAAACACAAATGGTTTTACAGGACTAATACTGCAAAACATAAATCAGTGCCTTAAATAGACTATGCCCCCTGCATTTTTAAATTTTTTTTTAAACTTTCCCTTCTGGCTTACATTTTCATATTCATTAAAATAAAAGTTTTATTCTAGTATATTATATATAAAGAACATTGCAAATCTCATAAACATCTAGCACAATTAAAATTGACCAAGTTACTACATAAACATAAGTATCATAGAGATCAAGAAATAAACTATTTCAACACTTCATAAGACCCTGTGGATCACATATGCCCTTTCACTTACTATCTATGCCAAAGAAAACCACTTTTTGCCACTTATCACCATTAGGTAGGTTGGCCTCTTTCTGAGCTTTATGTAAGCGAAATACGGAGTATATTCTTGTGTCTGCCAAGTATGTCTCTGAAAGTTATCCATGTTTATATGCGTAAGAATAATTTATTTGTTTTTACTCTATATTTTAAAATAAAATTCCCATGAAATTTGAGTCTTCAAATTTAGACATCTATTGACTTACACTCAGTGAAGTCAGAATTTAGCTTATAATACCAACTTGCCACCTCTTCCATTCTTCCTTTTTAATTGTATAGCTTATTAGAATTGTGTTTTATTCTCTGATGAGCCAAATAATGAAGTAAAATTAAATTGCCTTCATTGAATAACTTTTGCTTCTTCCCAAATCTGTAATTGCATAATATTGCTTTAGCCCAAATTCTTTAATAAAATTAAAAATTGCTTCTACTTCTTTTTACATGTTTCAAAAAAGACTTCTTTTTAGACCTGAGGATGTGTCTTTTTCCCCCCAATCTCTATTAGACATTTTGCATAGGATTGTTTACAAATTTTCTATCATGCCTCCTCTGGAAATGTCTATTCTTTTTTCATGACTTGCTTACTCATTTTGGTAGAATATATGCTCTTATAATTTACTGAGAAATAGATGTGTAACAGATTGTTGATAGTGACATGACTGAAAATATATTTATTTCAAATATTGCTTGGTTAAATTTATTTTTATTTATATATTTATTTTTAAGTTTACTTATTTATTTTGAGAGAAAAAGAGAAAGAGAGAAAAAGAGGGAAAATGAGTGGGAGAGGAGCAGAGAGAGAGGGAGAGAGGGAATCCCAGTTTCCATATTCAGCATGAGGCCTGATGTGGGGATTGATCCTATGACCCTGAGATCATGATTTGAGCCAAAATCAGTCTGTTGCTTACATGACTGAGCCACCCAGGCACCCCATGGTTAATTTTCCTTTTAAAATAATTGCACCTTGGAATTTTAAAGGATTTTTCCTTTGTCTTTTACCATTTCTTTAGAAATTTAATGCCATTTTTATTCTCATCCATTTGTGTGTGTGTTGCTTGTTTTCTCTAGAGAAACATTTAAGTTTTTTTTAAGTCTTTGTGTGGTGTTTCATCACCCAAGATGTTGGTTATATTAGAGTCCTATCAATCTGGATACTAACTTACTTCTGATCTAAGAAATTTTACTATATTTGACCTTGTTTCCCCCCTTTCTTTATAGAACTTTGTTAATTATATATTAGAGCATTTGGACTCATATAATTTATTTTATCTTATTTAAGTTTTTTCTTTTTCTTGGATCAGTCATTACTAAGTGTTCTCAGATCCATTTCATGATAATCCTCTGCTCTAATCTATCTCACAGGGAACTACATATATATGTATTCCCTGGTCTTCTTTGTCTTTTTTGCTTCTGGGCATATTCAGCAAGTGTGAATGATTGGATGGAGGCAGGGAAGTGTCTAGGTATGTCTACATACTGACCCTGCTTGGAGCAGTGCCTCAGAACTTTTGCTTCCTGTTGTGAAACTGCTCTTGCTTCTGTCATGTACCTTCTATTGAGCAGCACTTGTTTATGGATTCTAAGAACAGCTCTTATTTATACATCTTATTCTGGTGTTGATACCAACATTTCACTTTTCAATTCTCAGAATTGCCTCATCATCCTCTGTTGCTTTACCAATAATTTATCTGCTATATGTTAATCAGCTGCTATTTTTCCCTGTTTTGGCAACCACTAGGCAAGTGTAGCTGAGAATCATTCCACCAATTAATTGTTCATGTTGCAGAATTGTAAAGACAAGTGGGAGGGGCACCTGCATGGCTCAGTCAGTTAAGCAGCCAACTTCAGCTCAAGTCATGATCTTGCGGTTTGTGACTTGGAGCCCTGGGTCAGGCTCTGTGCTGAGGGCTCAGAGCCTGGAACGTTCTTCGGATTCTGTGTCTCCCTCTCTCTGTGCTCCTATCTGCCTGCTCACTCTCTCTCACTCTCTCTCTCTCTCTCTCTCTCTCTCTCTCAAAAATAAATAAACAGAAAAAAAGTTTTAAAGACAAATGGGGACCAAATTTCTTATTTTATAATTAGCCTATTAATTGGAAGGAGTCCTTGGATTTGAGATCTTAACAATGGATGAACCAAGATGAACCTGATCATTTTATTTTTTTTTAATTTTTACATATATCTTTTGCAGTTTATTTACTTTGAGAGGGTGAAAGAGCATGTGCAAGCACACAGAAAGGACAGAGAGAGGGGGAGAAAGAATCCCAAGCAGGCTTTGCATTGTCAGAACAGATCCCCATGCAGGGCTTGATCCCACAAACCATGAGATCATGATCTGAGCCGAAATCAAGAGCCGTATGCTTATCTGACTGAGCCACCCAGGTGCTGCAAACCTGATCTCTTTAAAATTCCAAGTCCTTCTAGGAGATTTTTGGTCAACTGAAGCAGCTAGTCCACATCAGTGATGAGGTGAAACGTCTCACTTCTCTTGTGTGAAGATCCTGTAATAGCTTCATTTGAATTGGATGCCTTATAATGACACCTGTTCATTTTAAGCCCTATCTTAAGGATTAGCATACTTTATATATAAAGGAACAGGTAGTAAATGTTTTAGGTTTTGTAGACCATGTGATCTGTGCTGTAGGCCTTTAACTCTGCCATTGTAATGCAAAAGCCAAGATAGAAAGGATATAAATTTATAAGCATGGTGGCGTTCCAATAAAACTTTATTTATGAATACTGAAATGTAATCTCATATAATTTCCACTTGTCACAAAATATTATTTTTTTTTCAATTATTTAAAAATATAAAACCATTCTTTTTTTGTTTAAGAAATATTTTCTGTTTGTTCCTTTTTGAGAGACAGAGGCAGTATGAGCAGGGGAGGGGCAGACAGAGAGGGACACACAGAATCCAAAGCAGAGTCCAGGTTCTGAGTTGTCAGCACAGAGCCCGATGTGGTGCTGGAACCCACTAATGGTGAGATCATGACCTGAGTTATGGGAAGTCAGATGCTTAAACAACCGAGGCACCCAGGCACCCCTAAAACCATTCCTATTTGAAGACTGTACTGGTCATAGATTAGATTGGGTTTGTGGACCATATTTACCCTGCCCTACTTTAATCTCATCAGCCTTTATCCCCATCGATTAATAAAAGTTGTAAGGGCTTTCCCAGACGATGATAATTTATAAAGCAAGACAACATAAAATCTGGCTAATTTATATTGACATTTTCCTGGGAAACATGTGAGAGGATAGATACTAAGGGTTCTAGACAAACAAAAAACAGAATAATACTCATTTCGTATTAATCTAGGTTAAAAAAATATCTGAATTTTTGAACTTAGTGTGACAGCTCAAACATTTGAGAGTGGCTTTAATAGTTTTATCAATTGACTGAAACATGTGAGCAATGATGGTCTATTTGCAATGAAGTTGACAAAGTTGAAAAGAAAGGAATACATGGGGTTATATACATGGTGATATTTGAATATATTTATTTAGTTAATCAAACTCACCCATCTCTTGACTATGCTTTTTGTGTTCACTATCCTCTGTAACCTAGAAAGCCCAGTTATATGAGTTGTTTGATAGGTTTTGGAATTCTCTAGAGAGATAGATGCTTAGGTAAATTACATAGATGATAGATGATTGATAGAAAGAAAGACAGATATATAGATGGGTCATCTGAGAATAGAGACTATTTTATTTAATTCTAATCTGCATGCCTTTTATTTTTTCTTGACTTATTCCATCAATTAGAATCCCCAGTACAATACTGAATAGAAATTGAGAGTCTAAACCCTTGCCTTATTTGTAATCTTAGAGGGAGTGCATTCAGTCTTTCATGATTTTATAAAATTTTAGCTATAGGCTTTAGAGAGAGACCCTTTATAAGGAAGCTCCCTTTGATTCTCACTTTGCAGATAGATTTTTGGGTTTTTTTATTTTACCAGACAGGAGTATTGGGTTTTGTCAAATGCCCTTCTCTGTATTTATTGAAAACTCATACATTCTTTAATTCGTTAGTCTGTTGATATGGTAAATATATTACTGATGAATTTTCAATTGTTGAACTAGCTTCATGTTCCTAGAATAAATCTCACCTGGTCTTGATGTATTGTCTTTTTTATATATTGCTGGTTTCAAGTTGGTAAAATTTTGTTAAGAAAATTTGCATTTATGGTGATAAATTTCAATTGATATAGAAAAATAAGAAAAACTCTAAGAATTTTGCTTGTGATGATTAAAGGGATGAGAAAAGTTCCACAATTTATCAAAAGTTAAATCATGTCAATTATGACTATGTACTGCCAGCAACCTTTTTAAAATAACTTCTCATCCCGAGTGTCCTTATCATAGCTTTGCCTATATCTCTAATTTCTATTATTATTTTTAAAATTCATCTATTATGCTACAACCTTTGAAGGACCTTCCATACAAACACCTTACTCCTGTTTATATTGCTGGGTCATTTCCAAAATGTTACACTTCAACCTAAATATTAATTCACAAATATTAAGTGGTTATACTCCTGCTCAAAATTTTCTGTTGGAGCACATCATTTTCTTCATAACACTTTCATGATCTCTTTGTATTGGTGAAGTTTGTCTTAAGTTTCTTATTTTTTATTTCTTTCTCTCTTTCTGTAATGGAAGCTCCTGGTGTGAACAGTCTCCCTTTCTTTCATTCATGCCACTACATTTTCGTCTTCTGCTAATGTGCCCGACACAGGTGTACACTGAGTTAATATTTATTAATTGGATGAACTGATTTAATGAAAGAGTTAACTAAATGTATTTTATGTTGATTGCGTCAGAAATACCAAGTGTGCTTATGTGTATAGAGTTTGACCATGTCAAACTTTAAACCAGAGAATACTGGTAGTTTGATCATTCCTTACATTGTTGCATTGTTAACCAGTATGGACAGTTCTATCAATGACATATCAAAATAATCTTGTAAAATATACTTAACATAAAAAGAATTAAAATATATAATTTATGGGAACAGATGTTTTAACTTATTACTTGCTTTTGTTAACTTCTTATATGATCGTTTTCCCTCCAATCTTCTTTATTTTAGTATACAGATGCAGTAACTTTGGAGGGATTTTCAGTTATTATAACTCAACTACTTGGCCTTAAAATGGGATTAACATACAATGATATTAATAATTGTTCTTGCCCAAGAGCTACATGCATAATGAATCATAAAGCAGTGTAAGGCTTTTTTTCCTTCTTAACTATTTATATATTTATATATTTGTGAGGTTGTTTAGAATTTGTGATGAATTTTTCATTCTTTATATTCAACTCCACGTCAAATATTGGAAAGGTATCAGAGAGTTTTCACACTAACAAATTTGTTTCAGTGATACAAAACTCCAGGAAGGTGGTAAATATCATGATTAAGAAAAACTTGAAGGAGTTAGAGAGAAATTTTTAAAATTTAGAAAGACTGTAAAATACTATATAAACATGGTACTATTATTGTTTTGGCTGTTATAGTACTTGGTATTCAAAGCAAAAATAATTTAAATTATCCTCAGTGATATAACATAGTGTAGGGAACTTTGGCTAGAATTTTAAGGGTAAGAAAAAAGAGGAAACATTTGAAAAGGAAAAAAAAGTGTCCTTATTTATAGATATTATGACTGACTACCTACAGAAATCAGCAGAATCAGTATACAATTAGACAATAATACCATTAAAATTTATTAGAATAAGAGAAACTACATATTATCTATAGACTGAAAGAAATAAAGAGAAAAGAAGGAAAAGACAATGATGCTGGATAAAATGAAGACTTACGAACAAAATCACTGAGTAAATTAGAGAAGATAGAACCTAGTGTATAAGTAGAGAGGCTGGCTTCTATTTATTTATTTTTATTTTTTAATCTTTATTCATTTATTTTGAGAGAGAGAGGCAGGGGAGGAGCAGAAGGAGGGAAAGAGAATCAAGCAGGCGCTGTCAGCACAGAACTTGACATGGGGCTGGAAACCACAAATCCTGGGATGGTGACCTGAGCAGAAACCAAGACTTGGAGGTTTTACCATCTGAGCCACGCAGGTGCCCATAGGCCGGCTTTTATTGGAGCTGAATATACTCAATTATTGTGATAAGATGTTAGCAGAGTAAATAAAGATGTAGACAGTTTGGTTAATGGAGGTGAAATGATGATGATTTCTTTTGATAGGAAGCTGAGAGTAAGGAGCATAAGAGCTTAGATAAAAGATGAAATACTTGTCTTGGAGACTAGAAACTAGAAATGACTTAAGAATGGGAGAGGACCAAAATCTACAAGGAACTCACCAAACTCCACACCCAGAAAACAAGTAACCCAGTGAAGAAATGGGCAGAAGACATAGACACTTCTCCAAAGAGGACATCCAGATGGCCTACAGGCACATGAAACGATGCTCTACATCACTCATCATCAGGGAAACACAAATCAAAACCACACTGAGATCCCACCTCACGCCAGTCAGAGTGGCTAAAATGAACAAATCAAGAGACTATAGATGCTGGCGAGGGTGTGGAGAGACGGGCACCCTCCTACACTGTTGGTGGGAATGTAAACTGGTGCGGCCGCTCTGGAAAACAGTGTGGAGGTTCCTCAAAAAACTATCCATAGAACTCCCCTATGACCCAGCAATAGCACTGCTAGGGATTTACCCAAGGGAAAAAGAAGTGCTGATGCTTAGGAGCACGTGTACCCCAATGTTCATAGCGGCACTGTCAACAATAGCCGAAACATGGAAGGAGCCTAAATGTCCATCACCTGATGAGTGGGGCAAGAAGATGTGGTATATTTTTATACCTCAAGCAAAACTTGAGAGACGACTGAATACTGAAAATGAACTGAGGGCTGAAGGGGGAGGGGGGAAAGAGGTGGAGGTGATGGAGGGGGGCACTTGTGGGGAAGAGCACTGGTGTTGTATGGAAACCAATTTGACAGTAAACTACTTAAAAAAAAAGAATGGGATAGGAATGTTGGGCCTTTTGAACGTATATTTAATACTAATAGTTACAAAAGTAATATTAATTCAAACAGCATGTTTGTTTATTTTGGCCCATGTAATTTCAGCATATTAAATGCATATGTAAAGAGAGTAAATAGTTGAGGTTTTGCCAAGTTAATGTCCATGGGATTCAAAAAACGTTAGGGATGCAGGAAAGGCTGTGTTCCTCTGAAATAATTTTTTCAATTTTTCCCAGCCCACACTTGGGATTTGGGATAAGAAATTTAAAAACTTTGAAACAGCTGCCTTAGCTCAACTTATTTTATAATAGTCTTTAGACCTAGATGGTAATCTTCCCCACTAAAGGCCAATCAATTAATATTTACTTTGAAATGTCTTGGTCTATTAAAATTCTGTATACTTAGGCTAACACATTCATTTCTTCCTCTTCATGGGCATCTTTTAGGCATATTAAAAAATAAATTGCTTTGTTCACCATTTAAACAAAAGTTTCAAGTTCTAACTAATACTTTTAGTTTATAGTTTTTACTCAGAAAACATGTGGTCCAAGTAGGAAAGAACCTAAGACCATGTCTATTTTTAAGCTAATTTTGTGAACAAAGATATCAGAGCGCAAAACTTGTAGCTTTTTGCCTGAGAGTGGCCTGTAACGTGTGGCACTGATGTCTATTGAAAAAAAAATAGTTAAAAGTAATAGAGAAAATTGCTTAAATAATATTTTTCCTTGTGACAATCTTCCCACTGTCCCCTATGGATTCCATTGCAAATGAGCATAGCAATGAAAGTTAAAGCATGCCTTGTTTTTCCTCACTCTCCCAACTGCAAAGCCTTGGCAGCTATACATTCTTTCCTTGGAGCCTCCAAAGACAACCCAAGACATCACTCATCTCAGATATAGCTGCTTAAGAGTTACTGTTTCAGACACGACTGATTAGAGGGGCACTGTGCAATAGAAATAAAATGTAAACAAGACATGTAATTGTAGATTTTCTAGTAGCTACATCAAAAAATTAAAAAATCATGGGGCCCCTGGGTGTTTCCATTGGTTGAGAGTCTGACATCAGCTCAGGTCATAATCTTACAGCTTGTGGGTTCAAGCCCCATGTCAAGATCTGTGCTGGCAGCTCAGAGCCTAGAGCCTGCTTCAGAGTCTGTGTCTCCCTTTATCTCTGCTCCTCACCCACTTGCACTCTGTCTCTCTCAACTAAGCAAATACTAAATTAATTTTTAATCAGATAAAGTTAATTGCAGTAATATGTAATCATGTTTGACTTCATCTCTGCTCAGGCACAAGATTTTCATTTGAGCCATCTTGCAATTCATATAATTATATATGGAACATTGTTTAGATGGACTTTTATAAACCTGGCTTATTTACCTGAGGATTATTACTTCATTGCAGGGGTTCCAGTGGTATAAGGATTTTTAGCAACTGTAGTATGCATGACTATAGATATTTTGTTTCAAAATATGAGACTACATGTCTTCAGAACTTTTCAAATTTGCAGTCATCATACCAAAAGCGATCAGTATGTGGTAATGGGATTTTGGAACCTAATGAAGAATGTGACTGTGGAAGCAAAGAGGTAAGCAACAAAGATTGGAATTTGAGCACAATATCTTGTATTTCTAATAAGTGGTTTTTATGGTATATATGGAATTACATATGCAGCTTTGTCTTCAATATGGAACTTGGATATGAAAATGAGTAGTGGTTAGGATATATGAATTGCTTTTCCATCCCTCTTGAATTGAGAAGACAAAGGATTTATGAAAACTTGGTTCATACACACTGTTCCCCAGTATGCCAGCAAAGAGGTTTTGTATCTATAGGCTGAGGGAATGGCCATTTATCCACAACTTATTTCTTAACTTTTGTGACCCCAGTCTCTGTTTTTTCTACAACCTTCTCCTGAATTTGGTTCAAAATTTTCCTTTTATTTTGGTTGCAAGAATGGGGAGACATTATCATTTCAGTTCTTAATCCTGTCATTCTTGCATTTCCAATTAGCAGGATGATCAAAACTTGTTCTATTTGCTCATTTCTAAATATAGATATGCAGTCTACCACAATCCCATCTGTTACTAGTCCCCCAGAAATTACATGATTTTCTTATTCATCTATAAAAATAGTGGGCCACCATTTGATCCTTACAAGTTATCTTAATTCTCCACTATTCCCCAAAGTTAATGTGTGTGTGTGTGTGTGTGTGTGTGTGTGTGTGTGTGTGAGAGAGAGAGAGAGAGAGAGAGAGAGTGTAGGCTTTCCAGTTATATCAGATTTTCTTTATATTTTTTTCATTTTATTTATTTTAGAGACAGAGAGAACAGGGGAGGGGTAGAGAGGGGGAGAGAGAATCCCAAGTGCCACACTCAACACGGAACCTGCTGTGGGGCTCTAACTCACAAACCATGAGATCATGACCTGAACTGAAATCAAGAGTCAGAAACTCAACCAACTGGGCCACCTAGCACCCCTCCAGTTTTCTCGGATTTTCTAATGTCATCTTAGTTTTCTACTTAGTGGTACTATGCTTATCTTGTATTCATATCCTCCTAAATATGATCCCAGTTGCCTACCAAAAAAAAACTTGGTTATTTTTAATGAAGGATAGAATAAAGCAACTGAATCTGTAGCTAGGTCTGCATGTTGTGAATTTCCACAACCACCAGCTGTAGGCAGTTTCTCACTTACAACAGACACTGACATTGGCCTACCAGTATCTTCTCAGCATTGACTATTCCTGGAGAGATGACTTGTTTCAAGTATCTGAGACTTTTTGTTGGAGTACCTCCTCTGGTCTCAGTAGCATACTCAGCTTTTAGCAAGGTGGGCTTAATGCACTTGGGGCTTATGATCAACCCTCAAATAATTATGAAGGGTATTTGGTGGATAAATGCCCCAGATTCCTTGACGCTTACAAAGAAATTCTCTGAAATATGCTCTGTATCAGAGTTCTGAAAACTGGCCAGTGGGCCAAATTCAGCTACTACATATTTTGTAAATGGAACTTTATTGGAATACAACAACGCCCATATGTTTACATATTATCTATAGCTGTATTTGTGCTACAATGGCAGGGCTGACCACTTGCAACAGAAGCCACAAAGTGCACTAGTTTAGCAAAGTTGCAAATACTTGCT
>NC_043700.1:34440459-34442797 GCF_006229205.1 Suricata suricatta | reverse complement strand
AAAAAGTGAGTTTCCAAGAGAAAACCTCCCCCAATTTTTTTTCGTGATTTCTCTCCTAAGGTATTATTTTGTGAATAAAATTAAATAGGGTTAAGCAATAGTTATGATAAAAATACAGTTATTGTTGAAAGTGCTGCTATCCAAATCCTGGAAAGAGCCTAAATGTCCATTAACTGATGAATGGATAAAGAAGATGTGGTGTGTGTGTATATATATATATATGGCAATGAGAAAGAATGAAATCTGGCCATTTGTAGCAAAATGGATGGACTTCGAGGGTGTCATGCTAAGTGAAATAAGTCAGGGGGAGAAGGACAGATACCATATGTTTTCACTCACAGGTCTAACAGGAGAAACCTAATAAGGGACTATGGGAAGGGGAAGGGTGGGGTAGAAAGTTACAGAGAGGGAGGGAGGCAAATCATAAGAGACTCTTGAATACTGAAAACAAACTGAGGGCTGAAGAGGGAGGAGAAAAGGGGAAAGGGGGTGATGGTCATGGAGGGGTGCACTTGTGGGGAAGAGCACTGGGTGTTATATAGAAACCAAGTTGGCAATAAACTATTAAAAAATACAGTTAGTATAGTTATCTATGTCATGTTTTACTGTAATGAAATTTGTAAAATAGATATGTTAATAAATTTATATATTTTACAAGGTAAATGACAGTAAACTTATTCACATTGGGTGATAAATAAGTAATAAACTAAATATTGTTTCCATGTAAATAAATTACATTTATGCAATTCCTTAATATTTTTATATTCTTAACACTTTCTTAAAAACCAAACATTTTCTAATTTACTCAAAAAACAAGTTTCAAAGATATTTTGTACTTTATTATGGATTAGCACTCTTCTTTTTTACGTTTATTTATTTTTGAGAGAGAGACAGAGCATGAGCTGAGGAGGGGCAGAGAGAGAGACAAAGACACAGAATCTGAAGCAGGCTCCAGGCTCTGAGCTGTCAGCACAGAGCCTGATGTGGGGCTCAAAATGTGAGATCATAACCTGAGCTGAAGTTGGATGCTTAACTGACTATATCACCCAGGCTTATTCTTCTTTATTTTTAATTTTCCATTTGTTTCTGCTTTTTCACATGCCTGTGTGCATAGATATGCCTTTATAAATATTCTCACCCTAGAAATAATATAGAAAATATAGAGTAAATTTGAAATTGTTGTTATACTCCCCAGATTCTCCAGAAGTAAGTTCAGTATCAGTGTGTGTGTATGTGTGTGTGTGTGTGTGTGTGTATGTGTGTGTGTGTGTACACTTGCATGGACAGTAAATATTCTCTCACAACCATATTTGTCAATATTAATTATGACGAAATCAGTTTAACTTATAATGAATTAATGGGGAAATGTTGTCTCATTTTTTTCATTATCATTTCTTTAATTACTAGTGCATGTGAGCATGAATTTTCATTTTTTACTACTTTATGAATTAAATAATCATTTATTTTGACCATTTTGAGCATTTTGCATAACAAGTTTGCTTTTCCTTCTTTTCCTCACTAAATATTGTGAACAGATTTTACATAATATGCAGTTATCCTTTCTCCATTCTATGTGTTTTTTAAATTTAAATTCAAGGTAGTTAACATACAGTGTAGTCTTGGCTTCAAGAATAGAACTCAGTACTGCATATCTTATGTATGACACCCAGTATTCATCCAGAAAAGTTCCCTCCTTAATGCCCATTACCTTTTTAACCCCTCTCTCTCCCCTCCAGCAACCCTCAGTTTGTTCTCTGTATTTAAGAGTCTCATCAATTGCCCCCACCTCTGTTTTTATCTTCTTTTTCCTTCCCTTCCCTTCCCTTATGTTCATCTGTTGAGTTTCTCAAATTCCACATACGAGTGAAGTCATATAATATCTGTCTTTCTCCAACTGACTTATTTCACTTACCATAATACACTCTAGTTCCACCCACATTGTTGCAAATGGCAAGAATTCCTTCATTTTCATCACCAAATTGTGTGTGTGTGTGTGTGTGTGTGTATACACCAAATTTTGGTATATACATACACATACACATACACACACACACACACACACACACACACACACACACATGTCAGTTGATGGACATTTGGGCTTTTCCCGTACTTTAGCTATTAATGATAGCACCACTATAAACATATAGGCATGTGCCTCTTTGAAGCTGCGTCCCTCTATCTTTTGGAGAAATATCTAGTAGTGCAATTTCTGGATCATAGTGTAGTTCTATTTTTAATTTTTTGAGGAATCTCCATACATACGTAAACAGCATCAGATGTTTGATCATTTTTAAGGCAAGATTTCCTTCAAGTCAACACTTTTTCTAAAAAGTTA
>NC_043700.1:34419780-34440359 GCF_006229205.1 Suricata suricatta | reverse complement strand
CCAGAAAGATGGAAACAATGGCCCACTCCAAGTGAAATTTAAATGGTGAAATTGCCAAGGGAATAGAATCTTAGACAGCTTTCAGTGAACAATGGGTCCACAGGGTCCACAAATCCATTGGGTAATTATTTTTCAGTTCTATAGGATTTCATCAGGTTTGCCATATTAATAGTTTGTGCAGTTCTGTCATTACATCCTTGGCCTATTTGAGAAGGCCATGGAGAAAGCCTCTGTAACTCTCTTCTTCCAGAAATTTATACTACTTTTAAATATCTAAAGGATGTGGAGGTGATTAGCAATATATATATATATATGTGTGTGTGTGTGTGTGTGTGTGTGTGTGTGTGTATACACACATACATACATACACATATATACACACATATATAATTACTCAACTACTCAATATGATTAATTCTCAATATGATTCTTACAGAAAACAGATGGTGTTGGAAGATAATTGTAATCCAAGAGCAAATGCAGAAAAGCAGTAGATTAATTGTACCCACTATGCCAGATGTGGTGTCTATGCTAGAGCAGAATAGCATATGTAGTAGGACCACTGATTTGGCAAATATGTTCTTTTCTGTTCCTATTTGAAAAAAAGGATTAGAAACAGCTTGCTTTCACATGGAATGGATAATGATATTAATGTTGAGTTTTGCTCTCAATCACAAAGTTGTAGAGATCTACAACTTAGATGTGGACATCTTAGAAAATATTACATTTTCTAATCCATCAATGATTTTGTTCTAATCCAGCTAAATAAGAAAAGCATTGCTATAATGCTAGAGGATTAAGTAAAGCATATTTCCTATAAAGGGCAGGAGACAGACTTTCAAAATGTTTAGGAATTTGTCATCAGTAAAAATATTAAGAGTCCAGTGATCTGAGGTATGATCTGACGTCTCCTGAAAAGTAAAAACAATTGGTATGTATCTTGCATCTCATTGAACTAAAAAGGACACCACCTGGTAGGCATCTTTAGGTTCTGGAGTCAGTATATTCTATGTGGGAAAGTGCTGCTTGATTTACTAGATGACCTGAAATGTTGCTAATGTTGAGTGATGTGAAAATCAGGAAAGGGTTCTGCAGCATGCCCAAGCTTCAATGCAAGAAGCCTTGCATTCTGAATTATAGGACACAGCAGCCCCAATAATATTAGAGGTGTGGGTTATGAGGAAAAAATGCTACATGGGACTTATACCACACCTCTTTGGGAGAGTAACAGAGCAGTTCTCTGGGGTTTTGAAGCAAGATTGTTCCATCTAAACTGGAGAACTATACCACTTTGACAAAACCACTCTGAGCACATTACTGACCCCTGTAGAGAAGAATCTGACTTTCAGACACCAAAAAAGCCATGTGTTCAGAACTGTACAGTATAAATACTGTTATGTCATATCCACTAAGTTAAATGGTCAGGTAGATGGAAGTCATTCATTCACCTGGATTCAAGCACAAGCAGAAAGAAAAGGCAGAAGAAAAATTCATGAGCAGGAAATCCAGAACAGTACACCTTTCTCTCCTTTGCATGTCCCTCAGCTCATACCCATACAATTTTATGGGATTTCACCATAACCAAGTTACACTGGAAGAACAAGCTTAGGCTTGTTTTATAGATGTGCTGACTCAGTCACTAGTTTTAAGTGGGGAAAAAGAAGCAGTAGCAATACTTCAGCCTCACTTTGAAGGATGCCTTGAAAGATACTGACCATCTGATCATTTGTTTCTGTTGAAGCCAGATGTAGATTATAGATATTCTCGTGAACAATGACAAAGGGCCTAGTTTGTTGGTGGGGTTCCTGGGTGTGGAAAGACTAGATTAGCGGTAAGAGTTCTGGGATAGAAATATATGGAAATACAAATGGAAATGAACAATAATGTGAAGATCTTTGTATTAATCCACCAGTTAACACCCATCAATGAGCACCCACCATGGAAGAGACACAGAACAATCAAATAAGCATAATAATTTGACTAGTTTACATCAGCCAGCATCTATCATTATCCACCCCAATACCTGTAGGATGGACATACTTCTAGGCTTTCTCAGTTTTTTTAAAGTAATGTCTCTGAAATAAAAGATTCTTTTCTGAGTTTAGTTTATCTTTTTCTTGAATACCTTTGCCTTCTGGTCAAATGTAGCCAATGGTAACCAAGACAGTTTCTGCTTTCCTACTTCTTTGCCTAAGACAAGTTTATTATGGCTATTATTGCCCTTTCAATCACTGAGAAGACAGTTTGTTCAAGTGTTTTATCCTTCCATAGCATACATTAGTCTTCTTTATCCAATGAGAGTAAGTTTATTACCACCTACAATGACAATGCCACATATATTAGACACATTTTACCATGGGACTCCACTTTCAAGTACCAATTCATGTGTTTAATGAAAGGGAAAGAACCCTAAAACATCTGGGATTTATGTATCCAATACAATGATTCTGCTACTCCATATTGCTTTAACTATGATACCCAGAGTGACAGATGAAGGTAAAACACTGCTTATCCCCCAACAGAGAAGAGAATATGAGACTCAGTTCTGAAGTTTTCTGCCCATAGTTACATGTTTCAAATTATAATGTCAAGCGTAATATTCATTGGATGAAACAGTATGCATTCCCACAGAAAAGGGCAGAAAATTATTGTTAATAATCATATAATTTTACTACAGTGGATACAATTCTTTTCTGTTAGGTAAGATAATTGTGTCTTTCTACTTGCATTGACAGGATACACAGAAAAAAAGATCATAATCTTTTGTTTGTGCAATAAGAGTTTCATTAGTTTTTTATGGACAAAATATTTAATTTAGATTAAGAATAATAATTTAACATACATGTTTACATTTTTAGGTGCTCAAGGTGCTCCGTTTGCCTGTTACAAAGAAATCAATTCTCTGCATGATAAATTTGGAAACTGTGGTTTTAAAAATTCACGACCATTACCCTGTGAAGAGAAGTATGTATATAGAAAATAATTGTTTTGTTAAGTCACAAGAATTATATATTGCCTGTTAAGAGACACTGAAGAGAGTAAATTGTATATCAGGAGAATATTTTCAAATAACATTATATATATGTTCTTCTATGTAATTCAGTTTTCTTTTTCCCTATTATTTTCTAATATGCTCTAATGATGGAATGAGACAAAAAAAGACTGATGTTTATTACCAGAGATAGGAAGTGGGCACAAACTACCTAAAATCAGTAACTTGTGTACTAAACTGAGAATTAAAACTGAATTTTTTTATTAAGTTGATATATGATAATGATCCTAAAGCAAGTGCTTTGATTTTTAAGAAATGAGATTATTGAAAGGAATAAAGTTTTCTTTTTTTGTTTTGTTGTTTGCTTCCAAGATACTGATATGTAAAGCATGGCAGTACCAATCAATAAACTGGAAGTACTGGAATATTTTTAAGGGATTTATGAAATCCAATAAGGGAGAGCTTAGTTCATAACAAATACTTCCTGAATTTCATGGGACTACTGAAAACAAAATAATAATAATAATAAAGAAATAACAGATAAGAGGTTGACCAAGATGGTAGACTGTCAGAATGGCTAAAATTAACAACACAAGAAAGCACAGCTATTTGCAAGGTTGCAGAGAAAAGGGAACAATCTTGCACCATTGGTGGGAATGCAAACTGGTGCAGCCACTCTGGAGAACAGTGTGAAAGTTTCTCAAGAGCTAAAAATAGAACTAACTGAAGATCCAGTAATTGCACTACTGATTCAAAGGGGTACATTCACCCCAGTATTTATAGCAGCAGTATCAACAATAGCCAAACTATGGAGAGAACCCAAATGTTCATCAATGGATAAATGAATAAAGAAGATGTGGTATATATATATGTGTGTGTGTGTGTGTGTGTGTGTGTGTGTGTGTGTACGTATATATACACAATGGAATACTATTTACCCTTCAAAAAGAATGGAATCTTGCTATTTGCAATGACATGGATGGAGCAGAATGTATTATGCTAAGTTAAATAAGTCAACCAGAGAAAGAGAAATACCATATGACTTCACTCATATGTGCAATTTAGTAAACAAAACAGATGAACATATGGGTATTGGGGTGAAGAGAAGAAAGGGAAACAAACTGCAAGAGACTCTAAATGATAGTGAACAAACTATGGATTGACAGAGGGAAGTGGGTGGAAGATGGGCTAGATGGGTAATGGGTTCTAAGGAGTACACTTGTTGTGGTGAGCCCTGGTTGTTGTAGGTAAGTGATGAATCACTGAATACTCCTGAAACCAAAATTGCACTATATGCTAACTAACTAAAATTTAAATTTAAAAAAAGAAAAAGAAAAAGAAACACAAAAAAACTGCCATATGACTATATGCATACTATATATATTATACACATACTATATATTATATATTATGTATACTATATATGACTATATGCATACTATATATTATATATACTATATACATATGACTACACGCATACTATATATTATATATACTATATATTTTATATAGTATATTATATATACTATATATGACAATATGCATACTATATATTATACATAATATTACAATATGTTAATAATCCATATTGTACATTTGAAAGTTGCTAATAAAGTAAAAAAAGTCCTCATGACAAGGGAAAAAATTGTAGCTGTGTATGCTGACACATGTTATTATGATGACCGTTTGGCAATACATACAAATATCTAATCATTAAGTTGTACACCTGAATCTAATATCATGTTACATGTCAATTATTCCTCAATAATGACAGAATAAAAACAAACAAAAAACTACAGTTGGCATAAAATATTGTCATAAAAACAAGCACATATAAATGGAACAAAGTTCAGCCTAAAAATAAACACCTGCAGACACAATCAACTTTCAACAAAATGGCCAGGATTATACAATGGTAAATGACAGTCTCTTCAATAAATCACGTTTGAAATACTGGCTTGCTACAGGGAAAACAATAAGAATGACTTCTTATCTCACACCATAAACAAAAAGTCAACTGAAGTACAATTTTGAATGCAGTATTTGAAACTGTAAAATTCCTAGAGGAAAATAGACACAATAATTTCCTCAGAGTGGTCTTGGTAATGATTTTTTACCATCACTGAAAACAAAAGCAGCAAAAGAAAAATTATAGAAGTAGAAGTACAACTTCTGCAAGAAGGAAGTTAAAGCTTAGCAAATGAAATCATTCACAAAATGAAGATGTAAACTATGGAATGGAAAACCATTCAAAACCAAATATGTGATAAGTGGTAATATCTAAAATACACAAGAAATCTTACAACTCAATAGCAAGAAAATATTTTCTTAGTGGACTTGAATAGACGTTTTCCCAAGGGTCATATACACATGGCCAACAGGTACATGAGAACGTGCTCAGCATCACCAATCACCAAGGAAATGAATATCAAAACCACAATAAGATATCCAATCACACCTGTTAGGATGGCTGTTATAAAAGGAAAATAGATAACAAATGCTGGCAGTGATGTGGAGAAAGGGAGCCATCATCATATAGTGTTTATGGGAATATGAACCGATATAGCCACTATAAAAAATAGTTGGAGTTTCCTCAGGAAATTAAAAATAGAACCATTATATGATCTATTAATCTCACTTATAGCTGAATAGCCAAATGAAATTAAATCAGTATCTCGAGGAGATTCAATTGTAGCATTACTCACAATAGGCAAGGTATGGAAATAATCTACATGTTCAGCAACAGATAAATGGATCAAAACAGTGCTATGTATCCAATGGAATATTGTTCAGCTTTGAAAAAAGAAAGAAATCCTGTCACTTGTGGCAACATGGATGAACCTGGCCAGCTATATGCTGAGGGAAATGAGCCAGACAAAGACAGAGACTAAACAGTATCACTTATATGTGGAATAAAAAATAGTTTAAGCTCATAAAAATGGAGAGTAAAAAAATAGTTGCCAGTGAGAAATATAGAAAGTTAGTAAAAGGGTACTAGTTTTCAGTTTTAAGATGAATATAAGTCCAAGTGTCTAATGTATAATATGGTGACTACAGTTAATAACATTGTATTGTATAATTGAAATTTGCTAAGAGAGTATAACTTAAATGTTCTCAGATACATACAAAAAGGATAAACATATGAAGTGATGAATGTGTTCATTAAGTCAATGGGGAGAATTCTTTCACAATATATACACATATCAAGTCACCACTTGGCACACTTTAAATGTCTTACAATTTTGTCAATTAAGACCCAATGAACCTGAAAAAGTATAGTAACATAAGTTATGGATATCTACTACACAATATAGTCACCATGACTAAAAATATGGTATTGTATACTTAAAATTTGCTAAGTGGTAGTACATATAATAAGCATTTTGCCACAAAATATTTTTAAATAATAAATTATTATATTATGATACAAAAGCAGGAGGAAACATTAGGAAGTGGTGGATAAGTTTATGTTCTTGATGGTGCTGATGAATTCACTGAGTATGTGCTTATTTTCAAACTCATCACATTGTGTACATTAAATATGTATAGTTTTATAGATGTTAATTATAACTTAAAGTGGTTAAAAATATTTACAGATCCAAATTCAAGAACTAATATAAAAAGAGAAAATATAAAAACATTCAGATAGGGTCAAGTGATCCAGGGAGAAGAAGGATTTTTTCCTTAACTTCTAAAGACATAGACAGGAAAAATAGTAAAATCCTTTGGTAAGCACCACACTAAGCATGCTTATAAAAAGACTTGATCCATTATTAAGATTATAAGCAGCTGAAGAAAGTGTCTAGTTGGGTGGGACTATGATAGTATTCACCACTTTACATCCACATGAGTTTACTATAGGTTAAGTATGACATGTAGAAGATGCAGAGTTGAAAGAGTGTCTGGAATCACAAAGTGAATACTGATGAGGGGAGATCTCATAGAGAGACTCTGTATAATCTCTAAAAGACAAGATATTATAAATCACACCTTGTTAGATACCATTACAGAGCAGCGGTGATCAGGCAGACTGAGTTACACCACAGTGGATGCCAACAAAAATAGGTGGTGGTAAACCAGACATGCTTTAAATCTCTCTCCCTGTTGACAAGAAGGCATGTTGGCTGCACTTTATCTAAGATTATTTGTGAAAATATTCACAGAAAAGATGGAAGAAACTGTGAAACTCTAGCAAGCATGACGTATCCGTATTTCATCTGAAATTATAGTGCATATATTTTCCTGAAATAAAGTCACTAGATGAGACTGGAATCCATTAGCACAATTCATCTGCACTAAGCCAACTGGATTCCTTTCCAGAAAAGAAAAGTTTGTTAGTTCCAAGAATTCAACCATAATTGTAAATTTTGAGAGAATGGACTTTGGAGGAAGTGTCTGTACTCAAGAGCCAAACTAGAAAGAGACCTACTATGCAAAGCTGGTTTAAGATATTTTTCACATAAAGAGAGTGGAACCACAACAAAATATCTGCATCTAAGATAGACACATTAGGCTGAAAGGAGAAAAGCTTGAAAAGAGATTTAGATTTTGGCTCCCAACTTCACTTGAATCTTCACCTCATTGTACCGTTAAACTAATCCCTGTTATATTAACAGACACCAAAATGGTCTTTTAGGACAAATGCATAAAATTTTCTAAGGGAACACTGTTGAAGAAACACTAATGACAAGTTTGACAAGCTTATATCAAAGTTAAAAATAGTTGTTTCCATTGAAAATGAGAATTGATAGATTTGAGTAATTCCAAGAGTAAGAAGTGACATAGATTACTTTCCAGGGCATAGTCTAGGAATATTGTAAATCTCAGAGAAGCCAGTATTCTATGCAGGGATAGATTATAAATGGCTAAATAAACCTCATGGGATAATGTTTGGAATGCTTGTGGCACAAAGAGGATCTCAAAGTTCCTTAATTCTCAAGAGAAAAGTGCAGAACTACTGGAAGGATCAGCTTGAAGAGTCTGTATACTACAGACTATTATATTGACTAAAGTTCATAGCAGTAACAATGGACATAAACAGAAGGGGTTCATAAGATAGATACATAGAGTTAATAAATGCAATCTACTCTCAGGAAATGTTGGGTAACAAACGACCAGACTGGCTAAGCTATATTGAAGTGCAGCCAGGTAATGAATTTTCCTAGAGAATGTGGTAAACTATGATGAGTGCTCTAGGTCAACTGGAGGCTAGACAAAAAGTTGAGTTCGAAAATAGGAAGTGAAGTTGTGACTGCCTATTTGAGTTCAGTGTACAGTATTCAATTTAGTTACAGTGCTAATCAATTGGATTTCATTCAGTTAGTGTACACCATAGGATAATGTTTTCTTGGCATTTTTTTCTGCCAAAAGTTTTATACCATCAATTAAATAATGTTTATGCTGCCAATCATGTAATACAATATTTATTTGGAACTTGGTATCATTAAAAGATAAAATACTAAGGAGTTTTTTGCTTTTCATTTCAGGGATGTTCTCTGTGGAAAATTAGCTTGTATTTGGCGACATAAGAACTCTTATCAAAATGATGATCAGTCTGCAGTTTATTTATATATTCAAGGGCATGAATGCATATCTATAGATGCTGTGTCATCAGTGAGATCAGTTGAAAGCGATTATTCCTATGTTGCTGATGGCACTGTTTGTGGGGCACAAATGGTAACAAAATATGTTCATTAATATTTAGCTGTTTTAAATTACATAATTATCAAATACTATATTCCATGATGACTATCACAATATACTGAATGGATTTGAACCTAGGACTGCAACTTATTTCCCATACAATATTGAAAAGATAATTAAACTAGGACTTGGTTATTTAATAACTTTGCTTTTTGGATGTTACAACCTGTTATTGATCTTTATATTAAAAAATATGTAAGCACAACATGCCACACTAAACATAAAGGTGATTTTTTTATTAGATATCTGAATTCTAACAAATTTTAGCCATAGAATTCTGAGTTCTCAGTGTTTCCTCCTAAACCATCTGTTTACATGTATGATAAAATAAGTTTGAGAAGTCTTAAAAAACCAAATCAGAAGTCTACACCAGGGAAGCATGGTTATAGTGGTGTACAAACCTATGTCCATATGCATATATACATATATATGAGCATTTGTACTCATATAGTCATAAAATAAAAGGAGAACAAAAATGGTTATGAGACTATTAGTCAATTTGGAAATACAAGTGCATGCATTGCAGAAAATATAAGACAACTAAGAATTAAAGCAGCAATTATACATCACTGTGCACATGTAAATAACATTCAAACTTACTTGCTTAATTCAAAATAAAATAAAACCTTGAAAAGATGAGTCAATTAGCCAATTTTTTATTTTTTGCTTTATGTTCATTTATTTTTATTGAAGTATGTTTGACATAAATGTTATATTAGTTTCGCATATACAACATAATAATTTGGCATTGTATACATTGTGAAATAATCACCACAGTAAGTCTAGTTATAATCTGTCACCTACAATGTTTATATATTTTTACTGTATTCCTCATGCTGTATATTATATCCCTAAGACTTAATTTTATAACTATATGCTTGTACTTTTGAATCCTTTTCATCTCTTTTGCTCTACCAAATCCCTTCACCTCTGGCGATCACCAATCTGTTCTCTGTGACTGTGAGTCTGAGTTTTATTTTGAATGTTTTTTTTTTTCAGATTCCATATGTAGATGAAATCATATGATATTTGTCTTTCTCTTTCCGAGTTATTTCACTTGCATAATACCTTTAACTTTCATCCATGTTATCACAAACATCAAGATTTCTTTTTGTGTGTATATATATATACACTACATCTTCTTTATCCACTCATTTATGGTAGGACATTTGAGTTGCTTCTATATCTTGGGTATTGTTAATAATGCTGCAGTGAACAGAGGGGCACACATTATCTTTTTGAATTAAAGTTTTTATTTTTTTCAGATAGATATCCTGTAGTGGAATTGCTGGATCATATGGTTGTCCTATTTTTTAATATTTTGAGGAAACTCCATACTATTTTTCATAGGGGATGCACCAATTTACATTCCTAACAGTGCACAAGATATCCATTCTACCCACATCTTCCCAGCATTTGTTATTTCTTGCCTTTTATTTCTAGCCATTCTGACAGTTGTAAGGTGATACCTCATTGTAGTCTTGATTTGTATTTCTCTGATGAGTAGTGATGTTGAGCATCTTTTTATGTGCCGGTTGGCCATCTGTATATCTCTTTTGGAAAAACATCTTCAGATCCATTCTTTAATTGGATTATTTTTCTGTTACTGAAATTGCATGAACTCTTTATGTATTTTGGATATAAGCTCTTTATTGTATATATAATTTGAAAATATGTTTTTACAATAGGTTGCATTTTTGTTTTCACTGTGCAAAAGCTTTTTAGTTTTAGGTAGTCACATGTTTATTTTTGCTTTTCTTTCTCTTTCCTTTAATGTCAGATTCTGAACAAAACCTTTAAGACTGTGTCAAGGAGCTTACCACCTATGTTTCCTTCTAGAAATTGTATGGTTTCAGATATTACATTCAAGAATTTAGTATATTTTATATTCATATTTAATCTTTTTGCACGTTAAGATGGTAGTCCAGTTTTATTCTTTTTCACGTAGCTGTCAGTTTTCCCAACACCTTTTTGAAGACGCTGTACTTTCTTATTGTATATTTTTGTCTCCTTTCTTGTAAATTAATTGACCACATATACATGGTTGTATTCCTGGGCTTTCTGTTTGGTTCCAGTGGTTTATTCTCCTATTTTGATTCCAGTGCACACTGCCTAAATTGTTATATCTCTTTAGTTTGAAAATAGACAATGTGGTATTTCTGTCCTTGCTCTTCTTTTTGAGAATTGCTTTGTTCGGTATCGTTTGTGGTTCCACACAAATTTTAGAATTCTTCTTGTTTCCATTTTGGAGTTTTGAATAGGGATTGAATTTAATCTACAGATTTGGGGGGGCAGTATTGATATTTTGACCATATTAATTCTTCCACTGTCTGAACACCAAATATCTTTCCATTTATTTGTGTCTTCTTCAGTTTTGTTTATCAATGAAACTGTAGGTTTTAATGTATAGGTCTTTCACCTCCCTGGTTAAATTTATCCCCAGGTATTTTATTCTTTCTGATGCAGTTGTCAATGGGATTTTTAAATTTCTCTTTCTGATAGTTTATTAGTGTGTAGAAATGTCACAGGTTTTTTATGTTGGTTTTTTTTTATCTTGTAACTTTACTGAATTCCTTCATTAGTTCTAACAGTTTTGTGGTGGAGTCTTTAGGGTATTCTATATGTAATATCATGTCATCTACAAATAGTTTTACTTCTTCCTTTCCACTTTTAATGTCTTTTGTTTTGTTATCTAATTGCTGTGGCTAAGACTTCCAATACTATGTTGACTAGTGGAGAGGGTGGACATCCTTGTCTTTTTCTTGGTCTTAGAGGTAAACCTTTCAGCTTTTCATCAAGTGTATTAGCTATAGGTTTGTAATATATGGAATTTATTAAGTTGAGGTATGTGCCATCTATAGACACTTTGTTGGGAGCTTTTCTCATAAATTAATGATGAATTTTATCAAATTCTTTTTCTGCATCTATTAAAATGATTATATTATATTTCTTTTGTTAATTTGGTATATCATGCTAATTGATTTCCTGATGGTGAATCATCCCTGCATCACTGGAATAAATCCCACTTTGATCATGATATATAATCCTTTTAATGTATTATTGAATTCAGTTTGCCAACATTTTATTGAGGATTTTTGCATCTATGTTCATCAGGGATACTGACCCACAAATTTCTTTTTTGTGTGCTTTTGTCAGGTTTTAGTATCAGGATAATTCTGGCCTTATATAAACTAAATTTGGAAGTGTTTCCTCTACAGTTCTGGAAGTGTTTGAAAAGAATAGGTATTAAATCTTTGAATGTTTGAGGGAATTTACCGGTAGACTTCTGCTCCTTTAGGATGGATATTCTCTGTGTATCTACTAAGTCCATCTGGTCTATGTAATGTTTAGTGCTAAAGTTTCCTTTTTTATTCTTTGTCTTGATGATCTGTTCATTGATTTTAGTGGGATGTTAAAGTGTCATACTCTTACTGTATTTCTGTCAATTTCTCCTTTTAGTTCTATTAACATTTGCTTCATGTATTTTTGGTGCATATTGGGTGCATATATGTCTTGCTTGTTTGATCCTTTTATTATTATATAGTGTCTCTCTTTGTCTTTTATTAGTAGTCTTTGTTTAAAAATATTTTGTCTGTTAAGACTATTCTTATCTTGATGAGCACTGAGTAATATAAGGCACTGTTGAATCACTATGTTGTACAGATGAAACTAATACAACACTGTATGTTAATGACACTTTAATTAAAATTAAAAAACAATAAAAGTTTGTCTAATATGGATATCACCAACTTTCTTTTTGTTTCCATTTGAATAAGCTACCTTTCTTCATTCATTTATTTTCAGTATGTGTGTGTCCTTATTTCTGAAGTAAGTCCCATGTAAGCAATATATAGGTGTGTTTTATTATTTTATCCATTCAGCCACTCTGTGTTTTAATTAAATAGTCCATTAAAAAAAAAGTAATTATTGAGGCATATGTACTTATTTCCATTTTGTTTGTTGTTGTCTAGCTGTTATTGTAGCTTGTCTCTTCTTTTCTTCTTCTCCATCTGCATCATTATAAATGTCAAGATTTCTTTCTTTTTGATGGCTAAGTAAATTTCCTTATATATATACCACATCTTTATCCATTCATCAGTTTATGGACATTTGGGATCTCTCCATACCTTAGCTATTTTTGATAATTCTGCTATGCATTGAGGTGCATGTACCCCTTTGAATCTTTAATTTTTACCATTTGGGTAAATACATAGAGTGCAATTGCTGGATGGTAGGATAGTTCTATTTTTAAATTTTTGAAGAATCTCCATGCTGTTCTTCAGGGTGACTATACTAGTTTGCATTCCCAAAAGTGCAAGAGGGTTCTCCTTTCTCTGCCTCCTCACCAACACCTCTACTTTCTTGTGTTGTTAATTTTAGCCATTCTGACAGGTGTAAGACAGTATCTCATTGTGATTTTGATTACTATTTCCCTAATGATGTGTGCTATTGAGCATCTTTTCTTGTTTGTTAGCTATTTGGTGTTTTCTTTGGAAAAGAGTCTATTAATAAGTTCTGCTCATTCCTTAACTGGGGTATTTGGTTTTTGGGTGTTGAGTTTGATAAGTTCTTTAAGGATTTTGGATACCAACCTTTTATCAGACATGTCCTTTGAAAATATCTTCTCCCAGATGTAAGCTGCATTTTAGTTTTGTTGATTGTTTCCTTTACTGTGCAGAAGTTTATTATCTCGATGAAATGTAGTAGTTCACTTTCTCTTTCATTTCCCTCATCTCCCATGATGTGTCTAGTAAGAAATTGCTCTGGCCGAAGTCAAAGCTGCCTTTGTTATCTAGGATTTTGATAGTTTCTTGTCTCACATTTAGGTTTTTTTATCCATTTTGAAATTATTTTTGTATATGGTGTAAAAAAATGGTCCAGTTTCATTCTTCTGCATGTTACCATCCAGATTTTCCAACACCATTTGTTGAATAGACCGTCTTTTTTCCATTGCATATTATTCTCTGCTTTGTCAAAGATCAGTTTACTGTACAGTTGTGGGCCCATTTAAGGGTTTTCTATTTCATTCCATTGATCTATGTGTCTGTTTTTGTGCCACTGAAATACTATCCTGATGACTACAGTTTTATAATATAGCTTGAAATCCAAAACTGTGATGCCTCCAGATTCGTTTTTCTTTTTCATGATTGCTTTAGCTATTCAAAATCTTATGGCTCCATACAAATTTTAGGATTGTTTCTTCTAGCTCTGCAAAAATGCTGATGATATTTTGATAGGGATTGCATTAAATGTGTAGATTGCTTTGCTTAGTAAAAACATTTTAACAATGTTTGTTCTTCCAATCCATGAGCATGGAATGCTTTTCCATTTCTTTGTATTTTCTACAATTTATTTTATAAGTGTTCTATAGTTTTTAGAGTACAAATCTTTTACCGCTTTGGTTAGGTTTTTTCCTAGGTATCTAATTGTTTTTGGTGTAATTGTAAATAGGATTATTTCTTGATTTCTTTTTCTGCTACTCCATTATTGGCATATAGAAATGCAATCAAATTCTATACACTGATTTTATAACTGCAATTCGTATATTAGTTGTCAAGGGACATTTAGCTTGTTTCTATCTTTTAGTTCTTGTGAATAATGGTGTTATGAATAGCATTTGGTGTACAAATATCTTTTTAAGTCCCTGCCTTTTAATTCCTTGGATATATACCTAAACATGGATTTGCTGGATCATCTTCCAAATCTATGTTTACGTTTTTGAGAAATGGCTATTCTGTTTTTCACAGTGGTTGTACCACTTTACATTTTAGTGATTCACAAGGGTTCCAATTTGTCCACTTTTTCATTAACACATTATGTTTTGTTTTGTTTCTGTTTTGATAATGCCATCTTAAGAGGTGTGATGTGATATCTTGTGGTGTTTTTTTTCATTTTTTGAATTAGTGATGTAGAACATTTTTTTTCACAAGATAGTTGGCTATCCCTATTAGAATTTCAAATATATTGAAAAAAGGAGGCAAATGTAGGCTTGCATATGCAGCATTATCTACATATTGGGTATATGTTAATTTTTAGGAAATAATTACAAAAACTAATTTTTATCTTATTTGATATTTTCAGATTTTCAATGTATTACTCATAATTTATGCTGCTTTTTAAAATAAAAGGAAAGAACATAAGCTAGGAAGCCAGTTCACAAAATATAAAAAAGTTACATATACAAGCGACTGTATTACCCACTTTGATGGAACAAGGGTTTTAACAATAGTTACAAATGAAAATATTTCTTTTGACAAGTTAGTCTTATCAATATTATAACAAAGATTCATGATAATTTATAATCAAAAATATTTAACTTACATTCGAAACCCAAACAAAATTAATGAATTATGTTCCCAAGTTTTGAGGGCACAATTAACCAATATTTATAAGAGAATATTAATGTAATATAGAAATTTTCCCTTATGGAGATTCTCCATTTAATTTCTAATTGCAGGTATCAAAAGTCAAATTATATTACATTATTATAAAAACTATGTCAAGGCAAACACCCTCAGTTATTTTTCCTTAATTGATTATTGTTTAGATTTTGTACTGGAATGCTAGAATCTTTGTCCCAAAAATCAGAGTAATGTGGAATAAAAGGTCTTAAATTGAGCATCTTCTATGTGTATATTACAAAGAATTCTTTGCACATATTATATCAACTGTGTGAATGATTATGAAATATTATGTGTTTTACTTTAGTATTGTATAAATAAAACCTGCAGAGAAGTTCACTTGATGGAATATAACTGTAATGCTAAAAAATGCAGAGGAAATGGAGTAAGTAACTTTTTTTATAGTTCTAAAATAAATGTTATTTCTGTGTGTAATTAAAAGAAAAATAATTATCTTATTTGGGAGAATTGAGAGTCCAGGTAACTTTTAATCTGACCTTACCTATAAATAGCTAATCAATATAAAGAAAATCAGTGTAGCTAATTCAAAGACTGTTAAATAAATTGTACTACATATGTTGAATTTATTGTAAGCACCCACAACTTTTGAATTAATAACATGTTTAAATGAAAAACATTTATTCTTTTCTAATGACAATAAATTAATGCTTTACTTATAACTATGCATATACTTTGTTCTCCCTCATACTCATAATAATTAAAATTTATGGCTATATAATATAGACAGTACACTTAAAAACATGATATGTTAGTGAATTTTCTGATTGTTACTATGAAGAGGTTTCCAATAGGAAATGTATCCTTATGCAAAAACTTTTTATTTCTTCCCAATGGCTTATCTATGTGAATCTGCTAATACAAATTTGCTATTACTTTTATATTTAATTTTTACCTCTTTAATTTATAGTTTTGGTTCTTTTTAAATTATTTTTCCTGAAAGAAATCAGTTTAAGATGAAGTCAACATTATATAAATTATTTCAAATTTACCAAAATTATAGGTTCATATTTATAATTTTTAAATTGTTTGGATTCAGAATATATAAAATGCCTCTTGCATTAATCTTTAACTTCCTATAAGCTGTTAACAAAGAGGATAAGTACATTTTCTTGTTTTGTTTTGTACTCTATAGTTATTGTTCTGGTCTTTGCTTTCCTTTGTTTAACTTACTGTTGTAAGTCTTCAGCCTTTTGATTTTTATTAAATCTGAAAACAAAGTTATAGATTATAGATTATTGATACTGTTTTATTAGATACAAATGTGTTTTCTTCATCTACTGCCACTTTTATTTTATTTAGACTTGTTTTTTAATAAAAACTTTGACTATGAAATATGACATATTAAAATGAGTAAATAAGATTACACTTCTGTATTTATTTTGAGATTTTTGTTTGTTAATTTTATAATTAAAATTAAAATGTCAATTTTAATAGGCAACTCTATTATTTACAGTCGATAGAGTTGATTTACAACTCTATGATATGCAATTTTAGTTTAATTTTAAGAACATGTAGTTGTTTAGAAATCTTATTATGAAACATTGGCAATTATTGTAGTCTTGTTCTTTTTTCATTTATAATATACTTTTTTAAATTAATAAGACTATATTTAGAGCAGTTTTAGGTTCACAGAAAACTTGAAGGAACAATACAGAATTTTCCCATATCTCTTTTTCCCTGACATATGCATAGCCTCCTGCATCAAGAGTGTACATTTGTTACAAGTGATGAACTTATACTAGCACATCATAATTATCCAAACTATTGATAGTTTGCATTAGGGTTCATTCTTTGTGTTGTACATTTTATGGTTTTGGACAAATGTAAAATGACATGTACCCATTATTATAATACCATATGGGTATTTTCACTGGCTTAAAACTCCTCTGTGCTCCTCTTCTCTTCCCCAGCCCCAACCATTGATCTTGTCACTATCTCCATAGATTTGCCTTCTCCAAAATGTTATATAGTTATATTGTATATAGCCTTTTTTAGAATGTTATGTATTTACATAGTATATAGCCTTTTCAAAGTGGCTTCTTTCACTTAATAACATACATTTAAGGGTTCTTCATGTATGGATTTACCAGAGTTTATATATTCATCTCTAAAAGACATATTGGTTGCTTCCAAATTTTTGCAATTATGAATACAACTACTTAAATATCCATGTACAGGTTTTTGTGTAAAGATAAGTTTTCAACTCTTTTGAGCATATATTTTTGTTTCAATTAGTGTCCCTAGCAATTTATAATTTATTACTCTGAAAAGTAATAATCTAAATATGATTATCAACAAGTTAAGAAAAGAACAGCAGACATTCCTGAATCTGGTCTCTGCTGTTAAAGTCAAAGGTTTCAGTAATCAATTCCATATCTTTCTTTCATACAAAATACTTTTGAAGTATCTAAAAAGTTATCTCCAAACCCAAAGTCATCAAGATTTTCTCCAGTGTTATCATTTGGAAGTTTTGTATTTTACATGTAGATCTTTTATCCACTTGAGCTAATTTTTATGAAAGGCTGAGTAAGTACTTAGTGACTTAGTTAAGTTAGTAATAAGTACTAACTTTTTGCATGTGAATATCCAGCACCATTTGTTGAAAGATGATTCTTTCTCCATTAAATTACCTGCCTTTGTTCCATTATCAAAGATCAGTTGACTATATTTATATGGGTTTAATTTGGGTTTCTGTAATTAATTCCATTAATTTGTTTATTTATTCCTTTGCCAATACCACACTGTTTTGATTATTGTCATCTTTAAAAATGTATACATTCAAGTACTTAAAGCGATCCTTCTGTGTACTTTAATATTATGTTGGCTAGTCTGGGTCTTTTGGGTTCCATAGAAACATTAACATGCCAAATCAGTTTGTCAACATCCACAAAATAACCAACTGGAATTTTAATTGAGAAAGTATTTAATGTATAGACCTAGCGTGGAAGAACTAACATATTGAGAATATTGAATGTTCATGTCCATATACATGGAATATCTCTCCATTTATATAGATCTTTGAGTTTGTTACATTAGACTTTCACAGTTTTTCTTTTCCAAGTCATGTAAAGTTATAACCAATTATTTCTAGTGCTAATATAAATGGCATTGTTTTTTATTTCAAATTCTAATTATTTATTATTGTATATAAGTAAGCAATTGATTTTTATATATTAATCTTTCATTATGCTACCTTACATAATCACTTACTGGTTCGTATCTCTTTTGTCGATTCTTTGAGATTATTTACCCAAACAATCATCATCTAAAAAGAAAAAATTATATTCTTTCCTCCCAAATTTTATATATTTTTTTTCCTGTCCTTATTGCATTAGCTAGGACTCTTAGTATAATGTTGAAAAGAGAAAAAGTAGGGAGACTAAACATCCTTGCTTTGTTCCTGATCTTAGCAGGAAATCTTCTAGCTATATTCTCACTACCATTTCTTATATTTCTTCAATGTAGTAAGCCATATTAGTTAGTGAATTTCTAAATAAGGTAGAGAATTTCCTCTCTGTATATTTAAAAATAAATTCAAACATTAGAGAGAGTCACATTCAAATAAGCATATCTAAATTAAAAAGTAATAAAAAATTTACTTCCTGGGGATGCAATTCATAAACCCAAGGAACACTTTTCATATTCTGTTTTCCTCTTCTTCATAATTTTCTTTCATATTATTTTACACTGGAGCCTCTCATCTGTGACCTTCCATCCCACCCTCAACACACAAAATAAGTTCTCGTTTTCTCTGAACCCCATGGCTTACTCTCTTCTTTCCACTTGTTCTTTTTTCCTTTCTCCCTCAACTTTGTCTCTTATTTTACTCTTTTATTTCAGTTTATTTTTTCTTAAGTTTCCCCCCTAGTCTCTTATGCATTCTTAGTTTCGATTGTTCTCTGCCTTTTTCTTTTTTTATTGAGGTATAATTCAGGTGTACAATACAGTGATTTCATATTTTTTCCTTTATACTTTATTGTCAAGTTGGTTTCCATGTAACACCCAGTGCTCATCCTGACAAGTGCCCTCCTCCATGCCCATCACCCCCCCTTTCTATTTCCGCATCCTCCTTCAGCCCTCAGTTTGTTATTAGCATTTAAGAGTCTTTCATGGTAAACCTTCCTCCCTCTCCCCAACTATTTTACCCCTTCCCCTCCCCCATGGTCTTCTGCTAAGTTTCTCCTGTTCCACTTATGAGTGAAAACATATGGTATCTTTCTTTCTCTGCCTGACTTATTTCACTTAGCATGACACCCTCAAGTTCCATCCACGTTGCTAAGAATGGCCAGATTTCATTCTTTCTCATTGCCGTGTAGTATTCCATTGTATATACAAACCACATCTTCTTGATCCATTTATCAGTTGATGGACATTTAGGCTTTTTCTATGATTTGGCTATTGTTGAAAGTGCACCTATGAACATTGGGGTACACGTGCTCCTATGCATCAGCACTTCTGTATCCCTTGGGTATATCCCTAGCAGTGCTATTGCTGGGTCATAAGGGAGTTCTATTATTAATTTTTTGAGGAACCTCCACACTGTTTTCCAGAGCAGCTGCACCAGTTTACATTCCCACCAACAGTGTAGGAGGGTGCCCGTTTCTCCACATCCTCACCAGTATCTATAGTCTCCTGATTTGTTCATTTTAGCCGAAAAAAGATTGTAATTATGTATGATGATGGATGTTAACTAGAATTATTATAATCACTTTGCAGTACTTACAAATGTGAAATCACTCTGAGATACCACCTCACACAGGTCAGAGTGATTTCATATTTGTATGTATTGGAAAGTGATCACCACAGTAATTCTAGTTAACATCCATCATCATACATAATTACAATTTTTTTTGTGCTGAAAAGTTCAAGATGTACTCCCTTGGTAACTTTCAAATATTCAGTACAATATTATTAACTATATTCATCATATTTACATTACATTCCCATATCTTATTTATATAATAACCGAGAACTTTACCTTTGACAACCTTTACTCATTTCACCCATCATCCCTCAACCCCCATCTGTGACAATTACCAATCTGTTCTCTGTATTTATATGCTTATTTTTAAACATTCTACGTATAAGTGAGATCGTTTAGTATTTGCCTTACACTTTCTAACTTATTTTACTTGGCATAATACCCTCAAGTTCCATCTATGTTGCCACAAATGGCAAGATTTCATTGTTTTTATGGCTGACTAGTATTCATATGTATTACATCTTTTCATTCATTCATTCATTCATTCATTCATAGATGGGCACTTAGATTGCTTCAATATCATGATTATTATAAAAAATGCTACAATTAACATCTTTTCAGGTTAGTGACTTGGTTTCTTTGGATGAATATGAAGAAGTAGAAGTACTGGATCATATGGTATTCTTAGTTTTAATTTTTTGAAGAACACCCACACTGTTTTCCACAGCGGTTACACCAACTTGCATTCCCATTTCCATAG
>NC_043700.1:34408398-34419280 GCF_006229205.1 Suricata suricatta | reverse complement strand
GAACTTAAATGTCCTTTTATTTTCCCCATAAGAGTTTGCAATGTATTAAATTTTCAATAATTTACATAAATATTATATATACAAAATTATTAAAGTGGAAACATAAGTTTATTTAACTTTTCAGTAAATATCTACTGATTTATATTTCACTTTCAGATTTATTTTTTACTGAAGAAGGCTACAATGCACAGCAGAACAACTGGCTTATTCTGAGTTTCTACATTGTTCTTCCTTTTATCATAATTTTCGCCATGATGATCATGAAACGAAATGAAACGAGAAAATCATGCAACAGAGAGAACGCAGAATATAAAGGGTAAATATGACTGTGCAAATAATTTATGATCTTAAATTGTACTGCTCATTGGCCAGTGAAATTATTTCATAGTTTTATAACATTCCTAAGTTATATTCATTCCTTATATTCATTAGTTATATTCCTTATATTCATTAGTTATATTCACTCCTAAGTATGCATTATTTTTAATCTAACTGGCATTTTTATAATTTTTTTCCAATAGATTGTTTTTAGCATATTGCAATCAAAAATTTGGCTGTTCTAGAACTGTTTTCCCAATGAACATTTACAGTTGTGTTCAAACTTTCATTAATTCCTTGAACCTCAAAATAATTCTTTAGTAGTTTCAAATCCCATGAAAAAAATCTCTTTAGAATTCCTTGGAAATTAGATACATTTCTTATTAATTTCTACATGCTGTTCTAATGTTTGTCCTTCTCTTCTGTTGAAATTTATCACCAGTAAAACTATCCAGTTCTGGGCTTCTCAAGAGTTTTAATTTGTCAGGGACTTTTCTATATGGATGACCTCTCCACTGATGTCAATGCATAACTGAAGTCCTCCACTACAACTGTATTGCTGTATCTCCCTGTAGATCTGTTGATATTTGCTTTCTATATTTAGGTGCATTACAAATGTTACATCCTGTTTGGATTTCCCCCTTTATCATATGTAATGTCTTTGTCTTTATTATAGTTTTTGTTGTAAGGTCTCTTTTGTACATCCAAGCCTTCTTTTATTTTTTATTTTTTTTAAACATTTATTTATTTTTGAGAGACAGAGAGAGACAGAGTACGAGCAAAGGAGGACAGAAGAGAGAGGGAGACATAGAATCCAAAGCAGGCTCCACATCATCAGCACAGAGCCCAATGTGGGGCTCAACTCACAGACCACGAGATCATGACTCCAGCTGAAGTCGAATGCTTAACCGACTGAGCCACCCAAGCGCCCCTATTTTTTTATTTTTCAAGTTCACATTAGTTAACATACAGTGTTCACTCACTGTATGTTAATACATTCACTGGTTTCAGAAGTAGAACCCAGTGATTCATCACTTACATATAACACACAGTGCTCATCCCAACAAATGCCCTCCTTAATGCCTGTCACCTGTTTAGCCCACCTCCCTATCCATCTCTATAAGCAGTCCTCAGTTCTCTGTCTTTAAGAGTCTCTTATGGTTTGCCTCCCTTTCTGTATGTAAGATAGAAGGCGGCAATTGTATATAACATTGTGTTTCTTATATATTTTTTAAATTTTACTAGTAAGGCTACAAATCTTTATTTTCATCTGGGCTGCACCAGTTTTCCCTACACAGAAATTACTTTCATATCATTTGACCTTTTCTCCTTATTTGTTTATATTTTATCTTTTAGAGGGGTGGTATATGTATGTGTATACATAGAATTTACCAATGCTTATTGTTATTTGTATATTAATATCCTCTCTGAATTCTTATTGAGTTTATAAAGTAATTACAAAATTGATAGCTTAAAATATTGTGTATTTCTATCTTGGAATTTTAGATGATCCTTAATTTAGCTGGTTTTCATGAGCTTCTAGCCTTGTATTTATAGTTTACCAACATAATCTCCTTAGTGTATGACAGTGTTCTTAGGATTGAACTTCTTCACATTCTGTTCCCAATAGATCATTTACCTTGAGAGAGCTACCAATCCAGTAATTTCACTCTTGGAGATTTATCTCTGAGAAATGAAAATCATTCTCTCCCACAAACTTAAACACAAATGTTCATAATACCATAATACAGAATAGCCCAAATCTGAAAATTAAGGTCATTCAGTGGATAAACCATTATACGACCTGTGGTAAATCCATACCACCACGCACTATACAGTAATAAAAGAAAACAAAGTATTGATAGAAAAAATTTTGAGAACTCTAAAGGGAATTATGCTAAGTGAAACAAAGACCTTTTCTAAAGGTAAGATACACTATGATTCCAATTATATAAAATTCTTGTCATATTAAAAATGACAGTTTGGGAGGACAGATTAGTAGTTGTCAAGATTTGAGATAATGGAGAGAGTGGGTGAGTATGTCCATTCAAGAGTAACAACAAAATCTTTTGTTGATGGTACAGTTCTGTATCTCGATGTGGTTATAATTACATGAAACTACACATGGGATTAAGTTGCATAGAACTACACGCACATAAACATACATACATATGCATACATGCCTAAATTGTGCAATCTGAGCAATCACTTTAGGTTGTGTTAATGTAAATTACCTTGTTTTCATATTAAAGTATAGTTAGGCAAAATGTTAACATAAAAGAGGGTGAGTAAGAGGTATATGAAACCTTTCTGCACATGTCTTTGCAGCTTGTTAGGAAGATAAAACTACTTAAAAATAAGAGGTCAAAAATTGGATCATAGATAGATTTAATAAGTTAAATTATGCAACTTTCTAAGGAATACACGGAAAGCTTTATGGATGTAGGACAAAACCCAGAATTCTTTCAGAATCAGAAAATTGAATCACTCATACATTGCTGGAGGAGGAAATGCAAAATCATTTAGCTACTATGACTTACAATTTGTCAGCCTTATCATATAAGCTAACAATTTCACTCTTGGGTATTGACCCTAGAAAGGACTTTTACATTTATGCAAAATACTGTGCATGAACATCCATAGCGTTGTTATTTGTAACAGCAAAAAACTACAAATTATCCACATGATATTTTGATGGATGGAAGTTTAACTTTTTTTTAAACCAGATGTTATGTGTGTATACAAAAGGATAAAAGGGTATCCTTCACTTAGTTTCCTATGATGGTAAATATTCAAGGCTACCCAGGAATAGCAAGACATTAATTATTAATATATAACACAGTTTGATGGATCTCAAGGGAATTACATGACAGAAAAAAACAAAGTTCAAGAACTACTATATGATACCATTTATATAAAGTACTTGCATTACAATTATAGAAATGGAGACCAGATTAGTGGTTGCCAGGGATTAGAAACTGGGAGTGAGGCAGGTAGGTGTACCAAGTAGGGACTGTATGACTTTTTGTGGTGATGGAACATTTTTCTATGCTGATGTTGGTGTTGGACACACTAATCTATACATGTAATAAGAAAGAATACATTAATACACATATAAACACAAGTCACATGTTAAAAATGATGAAATCCAAATTAACTCTGTGGATGATACCTATGTCAATTTCCTAGTTTTGATGATGTAACACAATCATGCAAGATTTTACCATCATAGGAAACTAAGTGAAGGATACCCTTTTGTCCTTTTGTATACACGCATAACATCTCCTGGTTTAAAAAGAAAGTTAAACTTCCTATAAATCTATACATATTTCAAAATATTAAGCAAAATTAACATTTGCCCCCCAAAAAGCCCACTAAATGATTCCCAAGAATCTAACAAAGAGGATAAAAAGAATGACAACAATAATATACAGCAAGGTGTTAAGTTGAAACTCAACCATATAAAGAGTCAACAAAGTTTAGCCTAAATACATTTAAGCTAAATACTAATACTAATTTAGTCTAAATACTCCAGTTTAAAAAAAGAAAGAAAACGTGGGGCACCTGGGTGGCACAGTTCTTATGCTTGGTCTAACTCTGGATCTCAGTTCAGGTCACAATCTCACCATTCATGAGTTTGAACTCCACATTGGGCTCTGTGCTGATGGTGTGGAGTCTGCTTGGATTCTGTCTGTCCTTCTGTCTGCCCCTCCCCTGCATGTGCTCTCTCTCTCTCTCTCTCTCTCTCAAAAATAATAAACTTAAAGATTTTTTAAATAACAGAAAATGTAAAATTGGATAAAAATCAAAATAAATATATGCCGTCAACAAAATCCACATTCAATCTAAAGAAACAAATGGGTTAAAAGTGAAAGATCTACTATGCTAACATCAATCAAATGGAAGCTGAAGTGGCTATATTTATATAAGCTAAAATAGTCTGAAGAAGAATGTTATTTTATAACAAGAGTATAACTTGATCATTATAATCATAATAAAAGAAGAAAGTCTTTAAGAGCACATTTAATTCCTTCAGTTCTAACAGTCTTTGCTTTATATATTTGAAACTCTATTATTAGTTGCAGAAGATAAAAAGTCACAAATATATTTAGAAGTTTCAACATCTCTGTCTCTCAATATAAGTAGACTGAAAAAACAGTAAGAATATAAAACAATTGAAAAACACTAATTAGCAGCATGACCTTTTAGAAGAGCTCACTACACAGCAGAAATCACATTTGTTTCAAATGCACCTGAAACATTTAACAAGTTAGCCCAAAAGCGTGCCACGAAAAAGTAACAAATTCAAACAGATTCAGATTATGTGAAATATGTACTCTGAACAAGCAGAATTATACCAAAATGTTTTGGAAAGTATGCCACATATTTTTAAGTAATTCACTGATCAAAGAAAAAAAATCACCAGAAAATTAGAACATATTTGAACACTAGTTGAAAATAAAAATACATGATAAAATTTGTCAGATATATATATAAAAAGCAGTACTTTGGGGGAAAAGTTATATTATTAATACTTTATATCAGAAAGTTAAGAAAGTTTAAATCAATTACATAAGCTTCTACACCAAGAAAGTATAAAAAGAACAAATTCAACCCCATGTAAAAAAGGAAATGAAATTATGAATTTAGAAAATACCAATAACAGAATAGAAAACTGGAAAACAATGAAACCAGTGAAAGAAAAAACTAGTTTTTGGGAAAGATCTTTCTGGAAAAGTACTAACTGTGTAGCCACACTGGTAAGAAGGAAGAAACAGTAGGCAAAACTACCAGTATCTGGAATGAGAGAAGATCCCTCACTACTGATCCTACAGACAATGAAAAATACTGAGGAAATATTATAAAAGTGTTAATATTAAGAAGTCTGACAACCTGAATGAAATGGACAAATTCCTGAAAGACTAAACTATCGAAGCTTATTCAAAAAGAAACGGGAAAGAATTAAGATGGCAAAATCTTAGTAGGACCCTAGGCTTGCCTTTTCCTTAAACACAGCTAGATAAATATCAAATCATTCTCAACACACAAGAAATCCATCTGAGGACTGACAGAACACACTTCACACAACTGGACGGAGAGAAGAGACCAGCCACATCATGGAAGGTAGGAGGTGCGAAATGTGATTTGTGGGAGAAATGGGTGCTGCTAAGGGGAGGGAGCACTGGTCGTGAAGAAAGGCAAGAGAAAGAGAAAGAAATAGGTATGCACAGGGGATCATACAGGGAAAACAATTCCCCAAAGCCATTCCCTGGGAAAAGGAAGGGGGCTGGTATCCACAGTTTTTCAATTCAGCAAGGCTCAAAGACTGGAATTTTAGAGGTCCTGGCATGGCTGTTATGTAGGCTTGAAGGTGCTGCAGTGATCCTATGAAGAAGGAGGGCAGATAGCCCAGGAACAGAGGGAAAATCTGAGGATCCCCTCAGACACACAGGGAGAGACAGTTCCCCCTTCTTGGAGAGCAACCAGGAAAGGTGGCAATTCTTCCCCGGGAACTAAAGAAACAAAACAAATCAACATGCTGAGGGAAGTGGGAAGGGGAAAGAGAGGCAAACCATAAAAGAGACTCTTAACTATAGAGAACAGAAGGAGGGTTGCTGGAGGGGAGGTGGGCATCGGGATGGGCTAAATGGGTGATAAGCATTAAGGAGGGCGCTTGTTGGGATGAGCACTGGGTTTTATATGTAAGCGATGAATCACTGAATTCTACCCCTGAAACTAACATTGCACTACTAACTGGAATTTGGATCCTGTGGATTCTTTGGATTCTGTGTCTCCCTCTCTCTTTGCCCCTCCCCTACTCTGTCTCTCTCAAAAACAAATATTAAAACATTCAAAAAAAGTTTAAAAAGTTGAAAGAAAATCCAAATACCAAAACAAAACAAACGTAAGAAATGGATAACCTGAACAGGTTTCTATCCATAAATAAACTGAATTTGCAGTTGAAAATCTATCTATAAAGTTGTCTCCAGCCCAGGTAGCTTCATTGCTAAATTATGCCAAATATTAAAGGAATAGATAATACCATGTTATACGAAATCTCCCACATATTTGAGCACACTTCCAGACTCCTTCCAAGAAGCTACTATTACCTTAATACAAGCCAGACAAATACACACAAGAAAAATACACATCAATTTGTATCCTTCAAACTGAATCCAATGTTATATAAAAAAGAATAACAGGGGCACCTGGGTAGGTCATGGTTCCTGAGTTCCAATTCCCTGTGGGGCCCTGTGCTTGCAGGGCAGAGCCTCCTTGCCTCCTTGGGATTCTCTCTCCCTCTCTCTCTCTCTCTCTCTCTCTCTCTCTCTCTCTCTCTCTCTCTCTCTCTCTGTCTTTCTCCCCCTCCCCTGCTTGCACTTTCTCTCTCTCTCAAAATAAACAAATAATCTTAAAAAATAGCATCATGATCAAATGTGATTTATCCAGGAACACAAGGTTCAATCAATAATTTACCATAGTAGACTGTATTTTTAAAAGATCAGCTAAACAGATGCATTTAACAAAATCACCATAATATTAACATCTTCTAATTCCTAACTTGCCTTACTTTTCCATCTCTATCAGTTTCATTTTCTTTCTTTCTGTTCCCTTAGTCACTGAAATTATCTGTATGATCCACAGATTCCTTTTGGACATCAACTTTTCTTTCTATACATTTTTCTTTGATTGAATGATTCACTCTCTTTCTTTCATGTTGCCATTTTAGGTGTTCAACTCAAATTGTAATGATGCAGACTCATCTAGATCCTTGGTTTAGCCCTGAGGATCTTGCCATTTCTGGCCTAAAGTATGAAAAATCCCTTTGCTCATCCACAAAGACCTCAAATTCAACATATCTTCAACCCAGTTGAGTATCTCCCAACTCCTATACAAACCTGCCTCACCTAAAACTGGTGGCACTATCATCTCAGTTGCCCAATCACCTTAATGTATCAAGTTTCGTATCAAATCAGCCAGCGCACCTGTTTGGCTCCCTATATATTGTAATGGTAAATACAAATCTATGAAACAAAGCATCAATTTTCTCTGGTACCACACGTGAAAGACACTATCCCCCCCACCCTTTTCTTAGCTTATTTCCTTTAGAAAACTTGTATTGTTAATACTATCTCTGTCTCTTTGGGATAAATGTAATTCTTTTTGAAAACTAAATAAAATTTGTCAGCTTTATACTCCAAGAATATTTTCCTTAAGGACTTTCTACATTTGTGAAGAGGATTTTTAGTGGGTTGATATTCTATTTTTAATTATGTTTCCAAAATATCTCTCATATTTATATTTCCCCCCTACAGGGTTTAGCTGTGAGGATGTTGACATTTCTAGCTTAAACTATAGAAAACTCTTTTAACTGGATTTAATGTTTCCAGTCCTCATCATTTCTATCTCACCATCCCCAGGACTATTATAAGTTGTTTTTCTGAAACAAAATATTATTCATTCACACTAAAGCTTTGGAGAATTTAATATTATTCTTAGGAGAATATTTACTGGCTTAATACAAGTCATTCACTCATCCAATTATGATTCAAATCTCAAATATGACATTCCTTTCGTTTAAAATATGTGGAGAAAACAAACTAGCAACATTACTGGAGAACATTGTATATCATGCTAACAGTGAATTTCTTATGCATATCTGGTTTCCTGTTAGTCTCTGACCTGTTTGGATACATAGATGATATTCTCTGTATTTTGATAACACTGGCATACTGCTTGGTTTATACTGTGTATTCAAATATTTATATTTATGTACCCAAGTACTTACAATTAGTAATTATTATGTTATTATCAATATATCAATAATTGATAATTATTATATTGATAATATTATTAATAAAATTATTATACAAGCATTATTAATATAAATACTCAAGTATTTTTAAGGTTTGATTTACTTTGAGAGAGAGAGCATGCATACAAGCAGGCAAGGGGCAGAGAGAGACAGGGAGAGACAGGGAGAGAGAGAATTCCAAGTAGGCTCCATACTCATCACAGTCGGACGCAGGCCTTGAACTCACTAACTGTGAGACTGTGGCCTGAGTCAAAATCAAGAGATGGATGCTTACACAACTGAGCCACTCAGGCGCCCCTTCAAGTATTTTATATACTTATATTAATCCCCCAAAACCCACAGGGTTAAGAAGTAAATATCTTACTAAAATAAATAGATATGGGTATTTTTGAATTACATATTAATTGCTACTGAAACAAATGTTTAGAAAGAAGTATGAGAATTAAACTTTCTAAAAAACCATCTTTATCTACTTTTGTGTTTCTGTTTACAAACAGGAAAAATAACCAGTATTTGAATGTCTATAGGTCTTCATTTTAAGGTATAAAAGCACAAGTTTCACAGAAGGAAAATTTAAGAATGTCTTGTAAAAAAAAAAGCTCTTATTAAAATAAAACTAGGGGGGTGCCTGGGTGGCTCAGTCAGTTGGGCCTCCGACTTCGGCTCAGGTCAGATCTCATGTTTGTGGGTTCGAGCCCCGCTTCAGGCTCTGTACTGACAGCTAGCTCAGAGCCTGGAGCCTGCTTCCGGTTCTGTGTCTCCTTCTCTCTCTCTGCCCCTCCCCCTCTCATGCTCTGTCTCTCTCTGTATCAAAAATTAACAAAACATTTAAAAAATAAATAAATAAATAAATAAAATAAAATTAGGTAATTCTACTTTAAGTATTTTTAAGAACTTTTACAAAGGCTATTTAATTTTATATCCTCACCAACAACGTACAAGTGTTCTGATTTCTTCACATCCTCGCTAATACTTAGTTTCTCGTTTTTGATTAGTAGCCATCCTGGGGGATGTAAAGGGGGTAGTTCTTTGTGGGTTTTATTTGCATTTTCCTGATGATTAGTGATTCAAGCATCTTTTCATGTGCTTATAGGCCATTTCTATATCTTACTTGAAGAAATGTCTATTCAAGAGTTTTGGCCATTTCTTAATCAGGTGTTTGTTTTTGTTGTTTAATCTTAGTTCTCTGTATAGACTAGATATTAATCCCTTATCAGATATATGATTTCCAAATATTTTTTCCCATTTAAAAAATTTTTTAAATATTTATTTAATCTTGAGAAAGAGAGAAATGAGAGAAAGCAGGAGTGGGTGAGGGGCATAGAGAGGGAGACACAGCATCAGAAGCAGGCTCCTGAGCTGTCAGAACAGAGTCTGATGATGGGCTCAAATCCATAAACTTGTGAGACCTAAGCCATCACGCACCTAGCCCACTGAGCCACCCAGGCACACCGAATTTCTCCCATTTTGAGGGGTTGGTTTTTACTCCGTTGATACTCTGGGTACATAACCAAAACAATTAAAAGTGGGATCCAGGAGAGATATTTGTATGCCAATTTCACTGCAGCATTATTCACAGTAGCTAAAAGTGTTAGCAACCCAAGTGTCCATGGCAGATGAACAGATACGCAAAATATGGTATGTGCATAGAATGTAATATCATTCAGCTTTAAAAAGGAACAAAATTCTGCAATATGCTACAACAGGAGCATAATGAAGACATTATGCTGAATAAAATAAGCCTGTCACAAAAGAAAAACACTGTATGAGGCCAGTTCCATGAGGTACTTGGAGTGGTCAAATTCCTAGGGACAGAGTAGAATTGTCATTGTCAGGGTTTAGGGGAGGAGGAAACAGGGACCTGTTTAATGGATACGGAGTTCCAGTTTTGCAAGATAAAGAGTTCTGCTGAAGGTTGGTGGTAATGCTTGCACAAGTGTGAATATACTCTATAGTAATGAACTATATATACAGTTTAAAATGGTTAAGATGGTATATTTTTATGTTACTTGTATTTTACTGCAATAAAAATTTTTTTGAAAAAAGAAACTGAAATTAGGCAAGTCACAAATCTGTGTATTAAAATGTGAGATGAAAGTTCTTTCCAAGTTAACTCTATTGACATTCAATGTGTGAACTGCATATTGATTTAGTAAATTCCCATTTAGACATTCACTTTGTCTCCTAAACATAGGTTATTCTGAGAAACAAAGGTGTACAAAACTCAATAAATGTATTTCGTTTTTCAGTCATTTCATAGCTGCAATTCTTTTGCCTCATGCTTAAATCATAAATCAATACTAGAACAATAAACACATATTTACATTTGTTTAGGGTTTTTTCGTTTTCTAAGAAACTTACCTATAGTAAAATTGATTTTTTATTTTTTAGTGTTTGTGTTTATTTGCACATGTGTTTGGACCCCAGACGTAAAATAGAACTTCCGCAGAGGACACGGTTAAAACAGACAGCTACTAACCATATTGTGAATTTCCATTTTGTTTTTCTTCACGACAGTAATTCAGCCATTGTGCCAGAACACTATGACATGGACTACTGATACTGCAAGCACTTCGCCAGCACATGGCCCGTTTCCAGAGGAGAAAATGCACGTTAGGACCCTTACGTCATCCCTAAATGCCTTTCAAGTGTCCGGGTTTGGAAACTAAAGCCCAAGCCCACGCGGGCACCGGGCCAGGCAGCCTCCCGCCTCCAGCGCCCAGCGGGCGGCGGGTGGGCGCCCGGGGC
>NC_043700.1:34363150-34408298 GCF_006229205.1 Suricata suricatta | reverse complement strand
TACAAATTACAGTGCCACGGAGGACTGGGGAAACCACCAATGATGGCAAAGTTTCTTAAGTGTATGCAAATAAATCATTCTTTGTGCATTTTATTTTTCCGACTACATGGGCCAAATCAATTCATACATATTCATTTGTAAAATTGTTTGCATTTATATTTACTTTGCTAAAGAGCTCTGATAATTGAGTGAGAGCAAGTGTTTTGATATTTAATTTTTAAGAAGCATTTCCCAAGTAATATACAAGCATAATTGTGTCTCACAAAAGGGGTGCACATTTTACTGGACATTTCACCTATAAAAATATGTAATTTAAACTTCTTTATACAAGTGGGATGATACAAATACATTTAGTTATTGTAGTAGCTATATTTCATAAAGTCTCACCGCACTGAATTAGCCACCAGTGAATCATGGCTTCTAGGGAAATATGTATATATTTCATATATAGAACCATAAATTCTAAAAACAACCCATCCTGGGAGATTCTATTTTCTCAGTTTTCCAAGAAGGAAAGGAGATTCAGAAGTGAAACATGACTTGCATGGGACCACTCACTAATAGGTGCCAGAGCTCAGAGTCAAACACTCTCCATTTGGTTCCACTACCTGAGCTTCATGAAATACAGTGCACCGCTCCCTACCTTTCTCATCCTCTGCTCATCTCTGGATGAGCGCTGAAACAAGGCAGAGTGCCATCCGTTCAGCTTCAGATGGGAGTGTGAACCTTGGTACGACTGAATTTTTTTCACCTTGAGCATGAATTCAAATGGTCGAGAGATCTATGAATATTGATTTGGGGGTTTTAAGTCCTAGTAAGTAGGCAAATTTACAAATATGGAATACTTGAGTAATGACTATTTTGTAACAAGATTTTTAAATAAATATAAAATGAATAAGGTTTAAAAGGTAAACTCTAAACCAGCTTTTTTTTTTTTTTTGCAGGTTATATGTTTAGGCTGAAAGTGTGAGAGTTGACATGCAAATTTTTAGTATTAATTAGAAAAGTTAAAAAAAGGTATCTGGGCACTGAAATAGAGAAGAGTGTATAATACTGGTGAAAAGCTGAAATGTGTTCATCTCCATCACTTACTAGCTATGTGTCAAAGCTAACATCTATCTTTAGTTCCCTTATTATAAAATGGGTAAAATAGAACCACGCCTAGCCTATAAGTATATTGTGTCTTTAAAAAGTATTTTATAGAATGCTTAACTATAGGGGCGCCTGGGTGGCTCCCTCAGTCAAGCGTCTGGCTTCGGCTTAGGACATGATCTCATGGTTTGTGGGTTTGAGCCCCACATCGAGCTCTGTGCTGACAGCTAGCTCAGAGCCTGGAGCCTGCTTCAGATTCTGTGTTTCCCTTTCTCTCTGACCCTCCTCTGCTCAAGCTGTCTCTCTCTGTCTCAAAAAATAAATGCTTAGCTATAATGCAAAGAACTTATTTTTTATATTTTTGTTATAACCAGTATGCGTGTATTATGTTGTTGAAACACAGATTTTGGTCTTGAGTAATGATATATGGTGAAGCCATTACATGGTATCCAGGATGTAGAAGGAAAACTATACATTTTTATTCTCAATAGGATGAAAGAAGGATACTAAAAATATGTTATTGGTATGTTTCCTATACAGTTAGTAGCAAATGTAGTTATGAAATGCATCATGGAGTTCCGTACACAAAAGCAATCAATGCAGCACACCACAGTAACAGAATAAAGGAGAAAGAATCACATGATCCTGTCAAAAAAAGCATTTCACAAAATCCACACCAATTCATGACAAAAACAAGGAGGTACAGAAGGAAACTACCTTAAAATAATGAAAGACGTATGAAAACCTGTAGCTAACATCATTCTCAATAGCAGGAGACCCAAAACATTTCCTCTAAAACAGCCAAAGTAACGTTGAAAAAGAAAACCAAAGCTGGAAGAATCACAATCCCAGACTTCAAACTGTCTTACAAAGCTGTCATCATCAAGACAGTATGGTATTGGCACAAAAACAGATACATAGATCAATGGAACAGAATAGAAAACCCAAAATTGACCCACAAATGAATGGCCAAGTAACTAATCTTCAACAAAGCAGGAAAGAGTAACCAGTGGAAAAAAGACAGTCGCCTTAGCTAATGGTACTGGGAGAACTAGACAGCAACATGCAAAAGAATGAAACTGGAGCACTTTATTACACCGTACACAAAAACAAATTCAAAGTGGATGAAAGGCCTAAAAGTGAAAGAGGAAACCATCAAAATCCTACAGGAGAAAACAGGCAACAAACTCTTTTACCTCAACCACAGCAACTTCTTTCTTCAGCTGTCTCAGAAAGCAAGGGAACAAAAACTAACAGTTGAGACCTCATCAAGATAAAACTTTCTGCACAACAAAGGAAACAATTAACAAAACTAAAAGGCAACCTAGGGAATTGGAGGAGATATTTGCAAATGACAGATAAAGGAGTAGGATTCAAAATCTATAGAGAAATAACCAAACTCAGCTTTCAAAAATGATCCATTGAGGAAATGGGCAGAAGAAATAGACACTTTTCCAAAGAAGGCATACAGATGGCTAACAGACACATGAAAAGATGCTCAACATTACTCATCACCAAGGAAATACAAATCAAAATCACAATGAGATACTACCTCACAACTTTCAGAGTAGCTAAAATTCAGGAAACAATAGTTGTTGTCGAGGATGTGGAGAAAGGGAGCTCTCTTGCACCGTTAGTGAGAATGCAAACTGGTGCAGCCACTCTGGAAAACAGTGTGGAGGTTCCTCAAAAAATAAAAATAGAATTACCCTATGACGGAGTAATTACACTCCTAGGAATTTATCCAAAGGATACAGGAGTGTTGATTCAAAAGGTCATGCTCCCCAATGTTTGTAGCAGTGCTATCAACAATAGCCAAATTATGAAAAGAGCCCAAATTTTCATCAACTGAAGAATGTATTAAAAAGAAATGTTTTATATATATATATATATATATATATATATGTGTGTGTGTGTATATATATATATAATTTAATACTACTCTAGATCAAAAAGAATGAAGAATTGCCATTTTGCTATAACTGGAGGGTATTATGATAAGTGAAATAAGTCAGAGAAGGACAAATGTGGAATCTGAGAAACTTAACAGATGATCATAGGGGAAGGGAAGGAAAAATATGCTGTAAACATAGAGGGAAGCAAACCATAAGAGACCCTTAAATACAAAAAAACAAACTGAGGGTTGGTGGGGGTAAAGGGGTGAGGAAAATGGGTAATGGGCATCAAGGAGGTCACTTTTTGGAATGAGCACTGGGTATTATATGTAAGTGATTAATCACTAGACTCTAATCCTAAAGCCAAGTATGTTAACTAACTTGAGAATAAAAAAATATATATAAAAAATAAAAATAATGAATATAAAAAATAATGTGAAATATCTCACTGATAATTTTAAAATATGGATTTTATGTTGAGTTAGATACATTGGGTTAAATAAAATATGAAATTTAAAAAATTTTTAAAAATAAAGCAATTGGGGCTTCTGGATGGCCCAATCGGTTGAGTTTCTGACTTTGGCTCAGATCATGATCTCGTGGTTCACGGGTTCAAGCCCTGCATCAGGCTCTGTGCTGTCAACTCATAGCATAGAGGCTGCTTCACATTCTGTGTCTCCCTTTCTCTCTGTCCATCCCTTGCTCTGCCTCTCTCAAAAATAAATAATAAAATATTAAAATAAAAATAATAAATTAATTATTGATAAGTATGTATGTATTGCAGGTTTGTTATTGTCTTCTGGTTATTTTTGTAATTCTTCTCTTTCATATTGCTCCTTTTTCTTTGTGATTGATGAGCTTCCATGGGTTCTATTTAGATTTCACTTTATTTTTTTATTTTCATCATAGGTTTTAGTTTGTGGTTACCGTAAGGCTCATATATAACATCCTAAGTTAATTTGTTGGTCATCAAAATTCAGACACATTCTGAAAAAAATTCCCTACATTTTTAATTCCCTTCTCCATATTTCTTGTGTATGCTTCTATATTTTATATCTTTTTATTCAAAATTTTCTGTGCCCAGTTATGGCCATTTATTTTCCACTTAAAGAAGTTTCCTTGGGGCGCCTGGGTGTTTCAATCAGTTAAGCATCTGACTTTGGCTCAGGTCATGATCTCACAGTTCATGACTTTGAACCCCGCATCGGGCTCTGTGCTTACGGCTAGCTCAGAGCCTGGAGCCTGTCTTCGGATTCTGTATCTCCCTCTCTCTCTAACCCTCCCCTCCTCATTCTTTCTCTCTCTCTCTCTCTCTCTCTCTCTCTCTCTCTCTCTCTCTCACTCTCTCTCTCTCTCTCAAAAGTAAATAAAACATTTTTTTTAAAAGTTTCCTTAAAATTTCTTTTTCTTTAATGTTTATATTTAAATTACAGTTAGTTAACATACACTGTAATATGGTTTCTAGTGTACAGTTTAGTGATTCAACACATACATACAACACCTGTTGCTCATCACAAGTGCACTACTTAAACTTCATCACCAATTCAGCTCATACTCCCTTCCACCTGTCCTCTGGGAACCATCAGTTTCTTCTCTATAGGGTAGAGTCTGTTTCTGGGTTTTCCATTCTCTGTTTTCCCCTATGATTACTGTTTCTTAAATTCCACTTATGAGTGAAATTTATTTGCCTTTCTCTGACTTATTTGACTTAACATAATACTCTCTAGCTCTATCCATGTCATTATAAATTGCAAGAGTTCATTTTTTATGGCTGAGTAGTATTCCATTATATGTAGAGGTGTGTGGGTGTGTTTGTGTGTCTACCACATATTCTTCATCCATTCAACACTCTGGACATTTGGCCTTTTCTCATAATTTGGCAATTATAGAAAATGCTGCTAAAATATCAGGATGCATGTATCCTTTTGAACTGATATTCTTATATTCCTTGGGTAAATACCTAGCAGTGCTATTGCTGGATCATAGGGTAGTTCTAATTTTACCTCTCTCAGGAAACTCCATACTGTTTTCCAGAGTACTGCACCAGTTTTCATTTTTATCAACAGTGCAAAGGACTCCTCTTTCTCCACATCCTGGTCAACACCTGTTATTTCTTGTTGATTTTAGCCATTCTGATAGGCATGAGGTGATATCTCACTGTAGTTTTGAATTATATTTCTCTGATGATCAGTGATGTTAAGCATCTTTTCATGTGTCTGTTGGCCATCTGTATGTCTTCTTAGGATAAAATGTCTATTCACGTCTTCCATTCACTTTTAATTGTATTCATTTTTGGGGTGTTGAGTTTGATAAGTGCTTTACATATTTTGGATACTAACCATTTGTCAGATATGTCATCTGTAAGTATCTTCTCCCATTCTGTAGGTTGCCTTCTAGTGTTGTTTCCTTTGCTGTGCAGAAGTTTATTAGTCTGGTGAACTCCCAATAGTTTTTGCTTTTGTTTCCCTGGCCTAAGAAGACTTATCTAGAAAGATGTTGCTTTTGCCAATATCAGAGCTTACTGCCTGTGTTCTCTCCCAAGGATTTTTTTTATGGTTTCAGACCTCACACTTAGGACTTTAATTCATTTTGAATTTATTTTTGTGTATGGTGTAAGTGGTGCAGTTTCATTCTCTTGCATATTGCTGTCCAATTTTCCTAGTACCATTTGTTCAAGAGATTGCATTTTTCCCTTTAGGTATTATTTTCTGCTTTGTCTTAGATCAATTGGCCATACAGTGATGGGTTCATTTCTGGGGTTTCTATTTTATTCCAGTAATCTATGTGTCTGTTTTTTGTCAGTACCAGGCAGTCTTGATTATTACAGCTTTGTAATATAACTTGAAGTCCAGAATTATGATGCCTCCACCTTTGCCTTTCGTTTTCAAGATTGCTTTGGATATTTGGGTTCTTTTGTGGTTCAATACAGATTTTAGGATTGTTTGTCAAGCTCTGTGGAAATGCTTTTGGCCTTTTAATAGGAATTGCATTGAATGTGTCGATTTCTTAGGATAGTATTGACATTTTAACAATATTTGTTCTTCCAATCTATGGACATATAATCTCTTTCTATTTCTTTGTGTCATTTTCAATTTCTATCACCAGTGTTTTATAGTTTTTAGAGTACATGAGAAAGACCTTTGGTTAGGTTTATTCCTTTGTATCTTATGGTTTTTGGTGCAATTGTAAATGGGATTGATTCCTTAATTCTGTTTTGGCTGTGTCTTTGTTGGTGTATAGTTATGTAACAGATTTTTGTATATTGATATTATATTCTGTGACTTTTCAGAATTCTTTTATTAGTTCTAGCAATTTTTTGGTGGGCTCTTTCAGATTGTCTAATAGAGTATCATATCATCTGCAAATAGGGAAAGTTTGACTTCTTCCTTTGCAATTTGGATGCCTTTTATTTCTTTTTGTTGCTTGACTTCTGAAGCTAGGACTTACAGTACTATGTTAAATAACAGGGGTGGGGGTAGACGCCCTTGACTTCTTCCTGATAGTTGAGGAAAAAGCTCTGGATTTTTTCCATCAAGGGTGATGTTAGCTGTGAGTCTTTTGTATATGCCCTTGATTATGTTGGGGTATGTTCCCTCTATCCCTAATTTGTTCAAGGTTTTTATCAAGAATGGATGTTCTATTTTGTCAAATGCTTTTTCTTAATCTATAATGGATCATATTGTTCTTGTCCTTCTTTCATTAATGTGGTGTATCACATTGATTTGCAAATAATTTTTTAATGTACTGTTGGATTCAATTTGCTATTATCTTGTTGAGAATTTTTGCATCCTGTTCATCAGGGTCATTTAGACTTTTTATGAGGTTTTTTCTTTTTTTTATATTTTAGAGCATATTCCTCTGCCCCCCCAGTTTGCTACCATGTTTCTCTCTTACTATTCTCTTTTGTTGTTTTCTCTGTCTTGTTGGGTGTGTGGGGGTGCTGTGTGTATAGTAGATATATACAATATATGTACAATATATATATATGTGTGTGTGTGTGTGTGTATCTCCTTTATCCATTCATCTGTCGATGGACATATGGGCTCTTTCCATACTTTGGTTGTTGTTGGTAACACTACTATAAACATTGGGGTGCATGTGAACCTTTGAAACAGCACACTTGCATCCTTTGGATAAATACCTTGTAGTGCAATTGCTAGGAATAAGGTAGTTCTATTTTTAATTTTTTGAGGAACCTCCATATTGTTTTCCTGAGTAGCTGCACCAGTTTGCATTCCCACCAAGAGTGCAAAAGACATTGTCTTTCAACATCTGCTATTGCTTGAGTTGTTAATTTTTAGCCATTCTGAGTAGTGTGAGGTGGTATCTCATTGTGATTTTTATTTGTATCTCCCTGATGAGGGATGTTGAGCATCTTTTCATTTGTGTGTTAATCATCCGGATGTCTTCTTTGGAAAAGTGTCTATTCATGTCTTTTCTTCACTGGCTTATTTGTTTTTTGGGTTTTGAGTTGGATAAGTTCTTTATAGATTTTGGATACTAACCTTTTATCTGATATGTCATTTGAAAATATCTTCTCCCATTCCATTGGTTACCTTTTAATTTTGCTGATATTTTCTTTCACTCTGCAAAACTTTTTATCTTGAGGAGATCCCAATAGTTCATTTTTGCTTTTGTTTCCTTTGCCTTCAGGACATACTTAGTAAGAAGTCGCTGCCACCAAGCTCAAAGAGCCTGTTTTCTCCTTTGGGGGACTTTGATGTTTTCATGTTTCACATTTCCGTCTTCCTACATCCATGGTGGATTTATTTCTGTGTGTGGTGTGAGAAAGTTGTCCAGTTTTGTTCTTCTGCATGTCACTGTCCATGTTTCCTAATACTTTTTGCCAAAGGGACTATCTTTTTCCCATTGGATATTCTTTCCTGCTTTGTCGAAGATTAGTTGACCATACATTTGTGAGTCAATTTCTAGGTTTCCTATTCTGTTCCATTGACCTATGTGTCTGTTTTTGTGCCAGTACCATACTGTCTTCATGATTACAGCTTGGTAATACAGCTTGAAGTTCAGGATTGTGATGTCTCCAGCTTTCGTTTTCTTTGTCAAATTGCTTTGGCTACTCAGGATCTTTTCTGGATCCATTCAAATTTTAGGATTGTTTGTTGGAGCTCTGTGAAGAATGTGTTATTTTGATAGGGGTTGCATTGAATGTGTAGATTGCTTTCAGTAGTAACGACATTTAAACCATTTTTGTTCTTCCAATCTCAGAGCATGGAAGATTTTTCCTTTTTTAGTGTATCCTTTTAAATTTCTTTTATAAGCTTTCTATAGTTTACAATATATAGATTTTTCACTTCTTTGATTAGATTTATTCCTCAGTATCTTATAGTTTTGGGTGCAATTGTAAATGAGTTCAATTCCTTGACTTCTCTTTCTGTTGCTTCATTATTGGTGTACAGGGATGCAACCAATTTCTATGCATTGATTTTATATCCTGTGACTTTGCTACATTCATGGATCAGTTGTAGCAGTTTTTTGGTGGAATCCTTTGGATTTTCCACATGGAGTATCATGTCATTTGCAAAGAATGAAAGTTTGACTTCCTCCTTGCAGAATTGGATGCATTTTATTCCATTTTGTTATCTGATTGCTGAGGCTAGGACTTCTGATACTATATTGAGTAACAGTGGGGAGAGTGGACATCCTTCTCACGTTGCTGACCTCAGGCAGAAGTTCTCAGTTTTTCCCCATTGAGAATGATATTGGCTGGTCTTTCATATATGGTTTTTATGATCTTGAAGTATCCTCCTTCTATCCCTACTTCCTTAAGGGTTTTTATTAAGGAAGGATGCTATATTTTGTCAAATACTTTCTCTGCATCTATTGAGAGGATCATGTGGCTCTTGACCTTTCTTTTACTGGTGTGACATATCACATTGATTGTTGTATATATTGAACGAGCCCTGCACTCCATGTACCGTCGTGGAATAATTACTGTATTTTTGGATCCGGTTGGTCAATATCTTGTTGAGGATTTTTGCACCCATGTTCATCAGGGAAATTGGTCTGTACTTCTCTTTTTTAGTCGTGTCATTGGTTGTGGGATCAAGGTAATGCTGCCTTCATAGAATGAGTTTGGAAGTTTTCCTTCCATTTCTATTTTTTTGGAACAGCTTCAAGAGAATTGGTGTTAACTCCTCTTTAATTGGTAGAAATCCCCTGGAAAGCCATCTGGCTCTGGACTTTTGTTTTTTGGGAGATTTTAAATTACCAATCCGATTTCTTTACTGGTTATGGGTCTGTTCAAATTTTCTATTTCTTCTTGTTTCAGTTTTGGTAGACTATATATTTCTAGGAATTTGTCCATTTCTTCCAAATTGCCCAATCTATTGGTATATAATTGCTCATAATATTATCTTATTATTGTTTGTATTTCTGTTGTGTCCTCTTTCATTCTTGATTTTATTTATTTGGGTCCTTTCCTTTTTCTTTTTGATCAAACTGGTAAGGGGGTTTATCAATTTTGTTAATTCTTTCAAAGAACCAGTTTCTGGTTTCATCGGTCTATTCTACTGGGTTTTGTTGTTGTTGTTTTGGTTTGGTTTGATTTGGTTTTTCTTGTTTTTCTTTTTTTTTTTTAATAGCATTGTTTTCTGCTCTAATCTTTATTATTTCCTGTTTCCTGCTGGTTTGGGGTTTTATTTGCTGTTCTTTTTCCAGCTTTTTAACGTGTAAGGATAAGTTGTATATCTGAGGCCTTTCTTACTTCTTTATGAAGGCCTGGATTGCTATACGCTTTTCTCTTATGACCAACTTTTCTGCATCCCACAGGTTTTGGGCTGTGGTATTATCATTTTCATTGGCTTCCATGTATATTATAATTTCCTCTTTAATTTCTTGGTTACCCCACTCATTCATTAATAGGATGGCATTTAGTCTCCAAGTGTTTGTTTTCTTCTAAATTTTTTCTTGTGGTTGATTTCAAGTTTCATAGTGTTGTGGTCCAAAAATATGCATGGTATGATCTTGATCTTTTTGTACTTGTTGAGGAATGATCTTTGACCCAGTATGTGATCTATTCTGGAGAATGTTCCATGTGCATTAGAGAAGAATGTGTATTCAGATGGTTTAGGATGAAATGTTCTGAATATATCAATTGAATCCATCTCATCCAGTATGTCATTCAAAGCCATAGTTTCTTATTGATTTTCTGTTTTGATGATCTGCTCATTGCCATGAGTGGGGTGTTGAAGTCCCCTACTATTATGGTATTATTATCAGTGAGTTTCTGTATATTTGTGATTAATTGATTTTTATATTTTGATGCTCACACATTGGTGGCATAAATGTTTGAATTATTAAGTCTTGATGAATTGACCTCTTAATTATGTAACAGTCTTTATTTTAAAATCTAGATTGTCTGATATAAGTATGGCTACTCTGGCTCTCTTTTGGTGACCATTTGCATAACAGATAATTCCTGGATTTTGATGTCCATGTCTTTTCCAGGCTAGGAAAGTTTTCTATTATTTGCTCACATAAACATTTTTCTCTCTTCATTTTCTGGGACCCTTATGATTCAGATGCTGTTCTTGTTTAATGATTTGCTGACTTCCTACTGTCTTATGTGCTCTTGCCTTAATTTCCCTTTTTTATACTTCATTTTTCTCCATAAATTTGTCCTCAATATTGCAGATTCACTGCTCTGCTTCATCCATCCTTGCCACTTTGGCATCCATTCAAGATTGCATCTCAGTTATAGCATTTTTAATTTCATACTGACTAGATTTTACTTCTTTTATCTCTGCAGAAAGGGATTCTATGCTTTTTTCAACCCCAGCTAGTATTCTTATTGTGATTCTAACTTCTGGTTCAGACATCTTGCTTGTATTTGTGTTGATTAATTTCATGGCTATCATTTGTTTCTATTCTTTCTTTTGTGGTGATTCTTTTATTTAGTCATTTTGGAGGAAGAAAAATAACAAAGTTATATTAAAAAATTGTAAACAACCCAAAATATCAAATAAAGGATGCTAGTCTGAGGCTTGTTTTGCTCTGGTTATTGAAAGAAGTTTTATAGAATTGGAGGGAAAAAAGAAATTAAAAAAAAAGAAAACACTTGAAAAATTAAAAAATAATAATGAATGAAATGATGAAAATAAAAAATAGTGAAAAAGTTTTAACAATCCTTTTATATAAACAGAAAATAAGAAATCTTACTCTGTACTCATGAATAAGAAAAACAAACAAAAAATATTGAATAGATGACCCAGTGAATAGAATGGAATATGACTGAAATGATATCCAGTTTTCCCTAGAAGTCAAACTATGAAGTACCTTATCATCCATAAACTTAGCAGGTGGAGAGACTTGTCCTGTTCCTTTAGAGTATGGTTGGCACAGTTGGACGGGGCTTGGTGTAACAGCTCCTTTCTCTACTAGACGGTGCTGCTTAATTTACTGGGGTGGATCTTTGTGGCAGGTGTATGCATGTGTGCGCATGTGCAGGAGAGGTGAAAATGGCATTACCCAGCTATCCAATCTCTAGTATCAGAACTCTGTGCTCTCACCCACTCGCAATCAAGCACCCCTCTTTGTCTCTGGCTTCAGGCTACTCCAAGCTTTTACACTGGCCATGACCAAGCTGTCAGCCTGCTGGGCAACACCTCCTTGCTGAGTTTTATCTCAGATAGGGCTGTTTCCAAACCCCTCACTTAAAGGGCCCAGCAGCCTGACCTGCTCAGACCCTCTGGGGGAGCATCTGCTGAGCATCCAGGTGTCTGCCTGCCCCTGGGAATGTTTAGGAGACCATGCTTCTGCAGATGTCCAGAGATTGCAACTGGGTGAGAGTCCGCCCCAGAAAAAGTTTGTGCGATCGTGTGGCAGCAGTGTTTCAGGGGTTATGGTAAATCACAACATAGATCTGGTGTCAGGCTTTACCACCCCTTAATGTCCTTATTCCAACACCAGCAAATATGGCTCTTCTCCGGGGTCTGCTAGGACCTTTGTATGGAGAGGCCACACCGCCTCTACCAAATGTCCTCTCAGCAGGGTAACCACCTCTCCCTTGTGGCCCAAGGACCTTTCAAACCTCGCTGTCTGCTCCTGACATTTGCCTTTCCCACTAGAGTTTTGCCAGGTATTGAGCTGCAGAGCTTCAGAATATGGAACACCCTCCCCTTCATAGAGCCTTAAGGGTATCCAAACTCTTTTCTCCTTTCTCCCTTTCTTTTTTATTAGTGTTTCCACTCTTTCTCTTTCTCTCCACCCGTTTTTGGGGTGGAGTACTTTTCCTGTACTCCCCCCACTGTCTCCATCTTCTCTCCATAAGCAAAAACAGCTCCCTACTCACCATGGCTTCTCTCTCCCCCAGTTTGCCTCTCTGTACCACGAACCTACTGAGTTCTGTGGTTCAAGTTAGGCAGATTGTCATGTTAATCTTCAGATCAATTTTCTAGGTGTGTAAGATGGTTTGATCTTGATCTAGCTATATTTAAGGGATCATAGACACACACACAAAAACTTGCATACTGTTCTGCCATCTTGGCCCCTCTCAATTTGCTATTATCTTGATAAGAATTTTTGCAGTTGTGTTCATCAGAGAAATTGGCCTATAATTCTCCCCTGGTGGGAGCTTTGTCTGGTTTTGGAATTAAAGTAATTATGTCCTCATTGAATGAGTTTGCAACTTTTCTTTCCATTTGTGTGGGTTTTTTTGGATGTTTCAGAAGAATAGATATTAATTCTTTAAATATTTAGTAGATTTCCTCTGGAAAGCCATCCTGCCCCAGACTTTTGCTTGTTGGGAGATTTCTGATTACTGTTTCAATTTCTTTGCTGCTTGTGCATCTGTTCAATTTTCTATTTATTCCTATTTCAGTTTTGGTAGTTTATGTGTTTCTAGGAATTTATCCATTTCTTCCAGATTGCCCTACTTGTTGGCATATAGTTTTTCATTATATTCTCTTATAATTGTATCCCTGTGTTGTTGGTTGTGTGTGATCTCTCCACCCATTCTTGATTTTATTCACTTGAGTCCTTTTGTTTTTCTTTTTGTCAAGTCTGGCTAGGGGTTTATTAATTACACAACTTATGTTTTGAAGTTTATTTACTTATTTTGACAGATAAATAAAAAGGGAGAGAGCAGGAGTGAGGCAGAAAGAGAGGGAGAGAATCCCAAGCAGGTACCACGCTGTCATCTCATGGACCAAGAGATCATGACCTGAGCCCAACTTAAGAGTTAGATGGTTAACCATCTAAGGTACCCCTCGATTATGTAAATCTATCAAAGAACTATCTCCTAGTTTCATTAGATGTTCTACTGATTTTTTAATTTTGATATCATTTATTTCTGCTTTAGTCTTTATTATTTCCTTCCTTCTGCTGATTTTGGGCTTTGTTTGCATTTATTTTTCCAGCTCCTTTAGATATAAAGTTAGGATGCGTATTTGAGACTTTTCTTCCTTCTGAGAAAGACAGGATTGTTATATACTTCCCTCTTATGACTGCCTTTGCTTCATCCCAAAGGTTTGGGACTATCATGTTTTTATTTTCATTGGGTTCCATGTATTCTTTTATTTCTTCCTTAATTTCCTGTTCAACCCATTTATTCTTTAATAGGATGTTCTTTAATTCCCATGTATTGGTGGTCTCTTGCCGTGTTCCGCCCCGGCCACTCCAGCCGGAGGGGCGGTGAATCCTTGCAGGTTCTTGATCCTGAGGGAGGGAGAGAAAGGGCAAGAGGGAGATGCAGAGAGTGGAGACAGCACATGGTATCTGATCAAGCCTCTTCCTCTTTATTCAGAAAACACTGTATCTTATATAGGTTTTTTGGCGGAGAACAAGGCAGCTGACCTAGGTCAGTTGCTAGGAAACAGGGTTAAGGGATTTAGGCTAGGGTAAAGAAGGAAATAAACTAAAGTTTTTAGCACAGCACTGAAGGGCCAATACCACTCTGCCTGTAGGCAATTGATCTTTGTTCTTCTGGCTTCTCCTCTGACAGGGAGTGGCGCTCCCCTGCCTATTTTTGCAACTCCCCTCAGGGAGTGACATATCCAGCTAGCAAATGGCCAAGCAGCTGAATCTTTGCCGCTTCCCACAGTCTCTCCAAAATTTTTTTTGAGTTTTGTGTGGGGTCCAAAATAAGAGAAGGATCTGAAATAGTTACAGTCTTCAATTCAAGCTGCTCCACCACTTGGACCATATGATCCAACATATTCCATGATGGTTGAAGTGTCAGTGGCAGGTTGGGATGCTATTTGGAGCCTTTGGCAGGCCCCATAGGTGCATCATAATGCAAGTCTTTAGGATTTTGGAGGAAAGCCTTGCCATAACCTATAGATAACTACTTTCCTTTTCAGAAACATCTCTACTGGGTCTTTGTAGATATTGAATTCTTGACCATGGGCCATTGAGTTACCACACAACCTTAGCTTCCTATCATGAACTGAGTGTTTTCTGACCCACCAAGCCATAAAATTAATCATGCACAACAGCACTATGTCACCAAATGGAAATGGTAATTATACAATCAGGCCCAAGCAGGCCCTGAAGGCAGAGGTAAGTTACATGAATAAGTGGGCTAAATGCTCATGGTCCCCTCTCCTTCCACACTGCTTTGTCTCTCCCAGCTTATACTTATGGCTTGTGGGATTTATTTGCCACTAGTTGGTGAAGAAAGAGAAGACTTGGGTCTAGTATACAGATGATTCTGCATAGTATGCAAGAACCACTAGAAAATGGAGAGCTGAAGCACTATAGCATTTCTCTCGGAAGCAGTAAAAGAAAACCCTTCCAAGAGGAAATAATTTCAAGCAGTGTACTTAGTAGTGAACTTTTCTTGGAAGGAGTAATACAAGACATGTAATTAAATACTGATTTATGGGCTGTACCCAATGGTTTGTTTGGATGGTCAGGCACTTGAAAGGAAGATGAATGGAAAATTGGTGACAGAGAAATTTGAGAGAAACATATATAAATATACTTCTCTAAATGGGCAAAAAGCATGAAGATATTTGTGTCCCCTGTGGTTGTTCACTAAAGGAGAATTCAGCAAAAGAAGATTTTAATAATCAAATGAAGAGGATGACTCACTCTGTGGATACTAGTCAGCCTATTTCTCTGTTCACACCTATTCTTACCCAAAGGGCCCATGAACAAAGTGGTCATGGTAGCAGATATGGAGATTATGATTTGGCTCATCAATATGAACTTCCACTCACCAAGCCCCACATGGCAAGTCACTGGTGAGTGCCTAATCTGCCAGCAGCACAGGCCAATTCTGATTCTGAGTGCCAGGTGTGGCACCATTTCCTATGGTGATCAGCCTGATCTCTGGTGGAAGATTGATTACATTGGACTGCTTCCATCATGGAAGTGGCAACATTTTTCCTTATTGGAATAGACTCTTGCTCTGGATTTTGATTTGCCTTCCCTACATGCAGTTTTGTCAAAGCTATCTTCCATGGAATTATAGATGCCTTACCTACCATTATGTTTTCTACTCACCATTTCTTCTAATCAAAGAACTAAGTTCAGAGCAACAGAAGTGTGGCAATGATCCTGGGCTCATAGAATTCACTGGTTCCCCACTGTCCTAAAGCAATTGACTAGACAGGATGGTGGAATGGCCTTTTGAACACTCAGTTACATCATTGGGTAGCTGGCAATATCTTTTGGGGCTAGGACAGAGTTCTCTAGAAGACTGTTTATGCTCTGAATCAGTGTTTATATATGGTGTTATTTCTCACAGAACCAGGATTCATGGGTCCAGAAATTAAAGGGTGGAAATAGGAGTGGGGCCTTTCATTATTACCCCAAGTGACCCACTAGCAAAATTTTTGTTCTTGTTTCCATGACTTTATGCTGTGCTGGCCTAGAGGCCTTATTCTCAGAGGGAGGGATGTTTTCACCAGGAGACATAACAATGATTCCTTGAGAAGGAGATTGGAATATTTCAGGGTTTCTCTTAGTATTACCATGCCTTATAATTAAAGTCAATAGAAAACTACAACAGCAGGACTGCTAATGGTACAGACCCTTCAGAAGTAAAGGTTTTTGTCACCAAACCATCCCAGGTGTCTTCTGAGGTCAAGGGGAAAGCAAAATAGGTAGTAAAAGGAGGTAATTGTTACTACCAGCTACAACCACATGACAGTTACAAAAGTGAGGACTGTAATGTCATGAGTATTTCCTCCTTAAAATGTCACAAATACATTTGTGTGTACGTATACATATCTTAAGCAAATATCTTTGGTTCCTTTCCTCCCTTATTCTCGTGTAGCATAAGACATTTTGACTTTATGTCAGTATTTAAGTATTGCTGATTTTAAATCCTAGTATTAAAGTTTAAAGATATCAAAAGAAGAGTGAACATCATTCAAGGATTATCTTCTTTTCTGGGCAAGGGATTAGTGCATTTTTGTTTGTATTCAGGATACTTATATCACATTAGACAGAGTTATGATATTTATTTGGAGAATAAGTAATGATTGCAAAATGAGCAGGGGTAGACTTGTGATGATTAATTTTATATGTCAACTTATGAATCACCAGAAATCTGATAAATCTTTATTTCTGGTTGTGTCTGAGTATACCTCTGGAGGAGATTAGCATTTTAATCATAAGATTGAGTAAAGATTAACTTCATCAATGGAACTAGGCATTATTCAATCTTTTGAGAATCTGAATTGGAATAAAAAAGATGGAGAAAGGATAAATTTATTCTTTACTTGAGCTAAGACCTCCATCTTCTGCTCTGGGACACCCATTGGCACTCTTGGTTCTGAGGTTTTGAGGTCAGACCTAAACCTTAACAAGTCGCAGATTTTTTCACACCCATACTAAATTTCAGCATCATCTTTCTCAGTTTTTTGATCCCCATAAGTATAAGACCCAATTCCTATAACAAATTTTCTCATCTATCTATCTATAATCTACCTACCTACCAATTTATCATATTTATGTCATCTAATTATCAGCTATTGATATTTTTTTCATTCTGTTTCTCTGGAGAGAAGAATTAGCCAAGGGACTAATGCACTTTTTTATTGTAATTTTCTCTTAAAAATAAACTTTTTCATTATGATATATTTTTATGAATACATTCACTGTTAAAGTCGATCAAGCTTTCTTTTGTATAAGGATTTTGTATATACATTTCCATGTATACATCTTTCCATCCTTTACCTTGAACCTTTACATACCTGAGGTATGTCTTTTGTGACCAGCATATAAACGAGAATTATTTCCAAATCTTAGGTCCATTGTTTTTTGATTGGTAATGGACTTGACTATAACATAACTACATAGCATCGCAATTTAAAATATAATAGTGACTTTGAATCATGGCATTACATTTATTATAACCTTTTCTTATCTCAGGCCTACTGCTTAACAGAATTAGTGGACACTAGCAATTAGTATAACTTTAAAAATAAGGAATACATAATATAAAAATTCATAAAAATAAATTTCTTACAAATAATTATGTATTATATAATTACATAATAATTTTATGTGTGAATATAAAATTATATTATATTTGTTATATTAGAAATCTTCTATCTTTTCTTGTCATCTCAGAATAATAACATGCAGGTTTTGAATCCCAGACATTCAGGCAAAGCAGGTAGCTAGGGTTTGTTTTGTTTTACTTTTTCTACTTTGGGGGTCTTTTTTTATTTTGTTTTGTATCTTTCATTTTTCCTGTTCATCGAAGATAATTAGTCTGGAAGAATAAATAAAAGGGGAAAAGTTACCTATTTGACCAATCAAGTTAAAAATGGTTAAATCCACTAAGAGCACAGGGTTACCCTTATTATAAGATAGAGTTCTATCATGCAATTTATTTGTAACCAACTTCAAAATACACCAACACTCAAAGATTAAACTTTATAAGAAACAAATTTAAAATGTCACACTGCAAATAAAATTTTAGATGAAAATTGAAAAGTCATTTATAGTTTGCAAAATCTATGATATAGTTTAAAATATTGAAAAATATTTTTGAATTCAATTTTTACTATATGTAACAATATGACTATCCCCATTAAATATATATTTATATTATTTACATTTATCTAATACATTAAATTTTCTGCTTCTCTATCTCTACTTTTCACTCCTACATTATCTTATACTCACTGTGATATGATGGACTCTGTTTTCCTGGCCACTCTCTAGGTTCACTCTCACTTTCAACTTGCCTATATGTTTAAAAATAAATATAATCACTTAAAATTTTATTTTCTTCAAGATTGTTCCACAAAACTCTGTATACTCTATCAATATTGATACAGCTTTGAATTTCTACCTAGGATCTAAGATTAACCACTGCTTGAGAATATATTACCAATGAGAACACTGCTCAATTAATAATCAAGACTAACATGAGAAAAAATGCATTAATATAAATTTGCCTAAAAATGAAGGCATAGTTTTTATATTAATAACATTATTAGCTAAATAGCTTTAAGCTTTCTTGTGATTCATCTTCTACCGTATTTTTTCTATGAATTTTACTAACTACTTTCTCTCCCAAAGACATTTGATATCATTTTTCCACAACAAAGTCACCCAATATATGAATATTCCTATAAAATTGAATTATGTTAACTATTTTAGACACTGCATTTATTTCAGAAACTTTACATAAATGTTTCAAAACATTTCTGTGTAATGTATTCTCTTTTAATTTATATTATCTTACCAACTTCAAATATTTTAATAAGATATAATTTTTATTAAATATGAATAGCAACATATATAAAACTCAAAGCATAAATTACTTTATAGTAATTCCCCTGAAGAAAAGTAACACAATTATAATATTTATTTTATTCCTGAAACATATTTTCAGATGTTTCTAAAGTTTTTTAATGAAAACGTACTTGTTTTAATTTTTTCTGAAGATTAGCCTTGACTATAATCTAGATTTTTCAGTCAAACTACTATTTATTAACTTTTAACCTTTTCAACCTTTGGTTGCCTAACTTTCAACTTATTTAACTGCCTGAAAGGCTAATTACTCTTTTAGATCTCTGTTTCCTTTTAAAAAAATAATATACATAAAATTCTTTGAAATATATAAATAATAAAAAATAAAGTAATAATATTTAATACGTATCTAATAATTAAGATCAAATAATAAAAGGAGGTAGATAAGCATGAAAATCATTTCCACTTAATTTTACCCCAACAGAGGTCAAGTTGTTACAATATTAAAATTTCTGACCTTTTAAAATATTGTTTGTCATGCATAATACTATTAATATAAGTATTATGTTTTTACATAAAGATAAAATTAAATCTGAATTATTTGTTACATCATCATGATGTTATTTATTAATAAGTTATATCTATACCAACACCTTGTAAAAGGAATGAATCTTAAATAAGAAATCAATATACTCATCGCTTGCGTATTCCTCAGTTCTCCATTTCTTTCTTTGTAAATAAAGTTTTACAAGTGTGACAATCAGTACACAGAAAATAATGAAAATAGGAATGAGTAAGAAAAATGTCCATCTTGTAGGTTTGGAATGGTAAACATTTTCAATATAGCGTCTTTCTAGGAGAGAAAACACCAGTGATTTGAAAGCAATTACTAGGAATATAATAAACACATTTCTTAAGGGCTCTATCCACAAAGATCTAACAATTGTAAATATTTATGCCCCCACCTCTAAGACACTAAGGTATATATGCATTAATTAGTCACAAACATAAAGAAAATTATTGATAATAATATAATGCTCTAAGTGGGGACTATAACACCCTACTTACAATGGACAGATCACGTAATTACTAATAATTGCAAACCTTTATGCCACCAATGCATGAGCACCAAAATATAAAAATCAATTAATCACAAACATACAGAAACTCACTGATAATAATAGTAGGGGACTTCAACACCCCACTCATGGCAATGGACAGATTATCTAAACAGAACATCAATAAGAAACAATGGCTTTTAATGACACACTGGACTGGATGGACTCAACTGATATATTCAGAACATTTCATCTTAAAGCAGCAGAATACACATTCTTCTCCAGTGCACATGGAACATTCTCCAGAATAGATGGCATACTGGGTCAATTTTCAGCTCTCGACAAGTACAAAGAGATCAAGCTCATACCATGTGTATTTCCATACCACAGCACTATGAAATTTGAAATCACAAGAATAATTTTAGAAAGAACAGAAATACTTGGATGTTAAAGAACATTCTATTAAAGAATGAATGAGTCAACCAATAAATTAAAGAGGAAGTTAAAAAGTACATTGAAGCCAATTAAAATGAAAAACACAGCAGTTCAAAACCTTTGGGATGCAACTAAGGCAGTCATAAGAGGGAAGTATATAGCAATCCAGGCCTTCCTAACGAAGGAAGAAATGTCTCAAATACAGAAGCTAACCTTATATATAAAGGAGCTGGGAAAAGAACAGCAAATAAAACCTAAAACCAGTAGAAGACAGGATATAATAAAGATTAGAGCAGAAATCAAAGATATAAAAATATATAGTAGAGGGTGTCTGGGTGGCTCGGTTAAGCCTCTGACTTGAACTCAGGTCATGATCTCTCAGTCTGTGAATTTGAGTCCCACATCTGTCTCTGTGCTGACAGCTTGCACCCTGGAGCCTGCTTCAGATTCTGTGTCTCCCTTTCTTTCTCTGCCCCTCCCCAGCTCATGCTCACTCTTTCTCTTTCTCAAAATGAATAAACACTTTTAAAAAATAAATAAAAAAAAAGAACAGATCAACAAGACTAGAAGCTGGTTCTTTAAAAGAATTAACAAAATTTATAAGACTTTAGCCAGACTTACCAAAATTAAAAAGGAGAGGACCCAAAATAAATAAAATTATGAATGAAAGAGATCACAGCCAGCACCACTGAATACAAACAATAATAAGAGAATATTATGAGCAATGATATGGCAACAAATAGGGCAATCTGGAAGAAATGGATAAATTCCTAGAAAGATAAACTACCAAAACTGAAACAGGAAAAAATAAAACAAAAGACCCATAACCAGTAAAGAAATTGAATCAACAAACACACATCTCCAATCAAACAAGAGTTCAGAGCTGGATGGCTTCCCATTCTACCAAACATTTAAAGAAAATGTTATAACTATTCTTTTGAAGCTCTTCTAAAAAATACACATGGAAGGAAAACTCCAAACTCATTCTATGAGGCCAGAATTACCTTGATTCCAAAACCAAAGACCCCACTAAAAAGGAAAATTACACACCAATTTCCTTTATGAACATGGGTGCAAAAATTCTTATGTTAGCAAATCGAATCCAACAATACATTAAAAGCATTATTCAGCACAATCAAGTAGGATGCATTCTGAGGCTGCAGGGATGGTTCAATATCCACAAATCAATTAATAGGATACATCATGATACAATTTATTACTTGCCCATAAGCTAAAACACAGCCTGCTTAATACCTTTCCTTAAATTCCACCTCTATACTACAGTATACTTAAGGTCCATGCAAAAAAGTAGCTACCTTTTATATAGGAAATGGATGATTAAGTCTTTGGTGTTGTAAAAGCAACTTCATTTAAACATAACCACCCGCACCACCATAAAAAGAAGAGGAAAAAAAAAAGTAAAGAAAATAATAAGGGAAAAACCCAAGACACACTCCCTAGGGGGGAAAACAACCAGCATGTAATTTCTGTCCTTGACAGAATGTATTAAATAAGCAAACACCACCAACAAGGAAAACAAGTACTACCATGTAAAAAAATTAAAAAAAAGAAAACCCTTTCACATGCATAAATAAAAAATTGCACACAAAGAACTCACATCTTTTCAAGCTTCAATAGTAAATATTCTGCTACTATGTATTAAATACTGCATGGTTTGCCCAAGCTAAGATGAAACCACATCATGAATCAATAGCATTTTGCATTTTCTTTCATTATCTACTCAAAGTCAAGCCTACTGCACCTCTAAACATTTCATTAAATCCAATGATACAGCAAACACTCCCAAAATAAACTTAGATTGTATTGTAGTTTCACTTAACAGTATATAAAATGCTGTGTTGTGACAGGTGTCAACTATCCATTAGATATTGAATCAATTTATCTTAAGCACTACTAACTGCTTGCTTTTCTTGAAGCTAGATCATTCTGAAAATTTGCTGTTAGACCTATGAGTGCAAACATATGGTATCATGTATCTTGAATGTATCATAGATAAGCTGCTATATTACAATTGCCACTCCAGATAGCTGTGAAATTAGGTGATTAACTAGTTGGTACCTAACCTTCTAATTTCTGTATAAGTCTAATTACATGAAATAGAAGTGGGGGTTTTGATTTTTTACTTTGCTTTTCTGTTTGGAGTATCATTGTAACTACGGTATTGTAAATGATGGAAAATAATTGCATATGTTAAAAAAATAAATTGTGTAGAGATAAATGAGAAAAAATTTAGAAAAATGAAAAAAAAGGATATATCATATTATTAAAAGAAAGTAATGGAAACTAATGTGACAATAAGTTATAAGAGAAAAAAAGAAAGCATAATAACCACATAGTCCTCTCAACAAATGTAGAAAAACATATGACAAAATACAGTATCCTTCTTTGATAAAAACCCTCAAGAAAGTACAGATAGAAGGAACATACCTCAACATCATAAAGGCCAAATATGAACCACCCACAGTTAATATCACTCTCAATGGGGAAAACCTGAGAACTTTCTCCCTAAGATCAGGAACACAGGGATGTCCACTTTCACCACTGTGGTTCAACATGGTACTGGAAGTCCTAGCCTCAGCAATCGGACAACAAAAAGAAAAAGGGGGGGGAGGGGCATACAAGTTGCCAAGGAAAAAGTCAAACTTTCACTCTTCACAGAGGCTATGATATTCTATGTGGAAAACCTAAAAGACTTCACCAAAAAATGCTAGAACTGATCCAGAAATTTAAAAAAGTTACAGGATATAAAATCAGCATACAGAAATCAGTTGCATGTCTATACACTAATAATGAAGTAGCAGAAAGAGATATTAGGGAATCGATCACTTTTACACCAAATACCATAAAATACCAGAAATAAGCTTAACCAGAGATAAGATATCTGTATGCTGAAAACTATGGAAAACTTATGAAAGAAATTGAAGAAGTCTCAAAAAGATGGAAAAATATTCCATGCTTCTTAATTGGAAGAACAAATATTGTTAAAATATTGATATTACCCAATGAAATCTACACATTCAACGCAATCCCTATGAAAAAAAGAAAAAAACGCAAGCATTCTTCACAGAGCAACAATTCTTCACAATAAACAATTCTAAAATTTGTATGGAACCAGAAAAGACCCTGAATAGCCAAAATAGTGCTAAAAAAGAAAACCAAAGCTGAAGGCATCACAATCCCAGACTTCAAGCTGTATTACAAAGCTGTAATCCTCAGGATAGTATGGCACTGGCACAAAAATAGACACATAGATAGATCAATGGAACAGAATAGAAAACTTAGAAATGGACCCACAAACATGACCAACTAATCTTTGACAAAGCAGTAAAATATCCAATGGGAAAAAGATAGTCTCTTTAGCAAATAGTGTTGAGAAAACTGGAGAATAACATGCAGAAAAATGAAACTGGACTACCTTCTTACATCATACACAAAAGTAAGTTCGCCATGGATGAAATACCTAAATGTGAGACAGGAAACCATCAAAACCCTAAAGGAAAAAACAGGCACCAACTTCTTTGACCTCAGCTGCAGGAACTTCATACTAGGTATGTCCTGGAGGCAAGGGAAACAAAAGCAAAAATGAACTATTGGGACCTCATCAAGATAAAAAGTTTCTGCATACTGAAAGAAACAATCAGCAAAGCTAAAAGGCAATCAACAGAATGGGAGAAGATATTTTCAAACAACTTATCAGATAAAGGGTTAGTATACAAAATCTACAAAGAACTTATCAAAACTCAAAACCCAAAAAACAAATAAGCCAGTGAGGAAATGGGCAAAAGACATGAATAGACACTTTTTTCCAAAGAGGACATCCAAATGGCTAACAGACACATGAAAAGATGCTGATCATCACTCATCATCAGAGATACACAAATAAAAACCACAACGATACACCACCTGACATCTGCAGGAAGACTGAAATTAACAACTCGGGCAACAACAGAAGTTGATGAGCATGCAGAGAAAGGGGAAACTTTTTGCACTTTTGGTAGGAATGCAAACTGGTACAGCAATGGAAAACACTATTCCTCAAAAAATTAAAAATAGAGCTATCCTAAGACTAAGCAATTGCACAATTAGGAATTTATCCAAAGGACACAAAGATGCTGATATAAAAAACACATGCACTCCAATGTTTATAGCAGCACTATCAACAATATCCAAATCATGGAAAGAGCCAAATATATATACCCCATTTATATATACTCCATATAAAATGGAGTATTACTCAGCAATCCATGAGAATTGGCAGCGTGCCATTTCCAACAACATGGACTGAACTACAATGTATTATGTATGCTAAGTTAAAAATCAGTCAGAAAAAGACAAATATCATATGATTTCACTCATTTGTGGAACTTAAGAAACAAAACAGATAAACATAGAAGAAGGAAAGGAAAAATAAGATAAAAATAGAGAGGGAAGCAAACGCTTAAATACAGAGAACAAACAAGGCTGCTGGCAGGGTATTGAATCGGGGGATGGGCTAAATGGGTGATGGACATTAAGGTGGGCACTTGTAAGGATGAGCACTGGGTGTTATATATAAGTGATGAATCACTAAGTTCTACTCCTGAAATCATTATTACACTATATGTTAACTAACTTTAATTTAAATAAACAAATAGATAAGTATTAAATAAAATTTCTGAATAGTCCTTTAAAAAATAAATTATTTCTATATTTAAATATGACTATTAGCATAAACATTTAAACTTTTATAGTTTTATCTTTAACATATTTTTAATTTTTTAAGTTTATTTCGAGAGAGAGAGAGAGCATGAGTGGGGTAGGGAGAGAGAGAGAGGGAGAGAAAATTTCAAGGAGGCTCCACACTGACACAGCACAGAGCCCGACGTGGGGCTTGAACACACAGTGTTACCTGAGCTGAAATTGAGAGTCAGACGCTTACCCAACTGAGCCACCTGGGTGCCCCATATAATTAACATGTTTTTAACTGAAGTTGATAAGTTGATATCATCAGTGCCCCCAATTTTTTTCTAGTTTCCATAATAGTCCTATCCTTTGCTTTGTGTACTCAGAACTTTTTATTCTATAGTTTATTTCCAAAACTGTTTGATAATATAAGTGACCCCTGTAAAGAGTAGAAGTAGTCTTTCTCAATACTCTACTTTTAATAAAAAATACTGTACATGTGATAAAATTTTCATGGATTCCCATGTACCTTTCTTTTATTGTATTTATATGTATTTTCATGTCTTATCTAAGAAATTATTGCTTATTCCAAAGTCATGTAGAATTTCCCTGCTTCCTTCATGAGTGTATGTATAGCTTTCATTTACACATTTAGATTTATGATTTACTTCATATAAACTGGTGAGTTGATATTTTATGGGTCATTTGTTCTTATGTAGATATTCAACTGTTACAATACAATGTTTTGAAATGATTTTCCTTCTTTATTGAACCATCTTTGTATTTTCCTTGAAAAAAATGTTTAACCAAATATCAAGGACTTCCTATTCCATATTCCATGTCATTTATATGTTTCTGTCCATTACCAATGCCACACTGTCTTCATAATGCCACTATATGTTAAATCTGTAATATACCAAATTCAGTATAAGACAAATAGACTAAGCTCTTTTATTTCTGTTGTTCTCTTTCAGGGTGGGATTTTTTTTTTATTGGCTATTTTGAGCCCTTTTGCAAATATTTTAGAATCAAATGTTACTATATTAAAAAGTTGCATGCTGTTTGGGTTTTTTAATCTATAGATTCAGTGAGAATTGACATCGTAAAATAATAAACCTGGTGTACATGGCAAATTTCTCAACTTATCTATGTTTAACATCTGTCTGCATTTCTGTTTTAGTTTCAGTTTAACGGTATTTTGTTAAATTTATTTTCAAAATATTATACTTTTATAATATTGTAAATTGTAAACGGTACTAATTTTAAGTTGGTTTCCATTTACTGCTGCCATTATATAACAACATTTCTAACTTTCGAATGTTATTTCCTCTGAGGTTTCAAAAGGGATTACTTCTAGAAGTGTTTTGTAGATCCCGTAGGATTTAATATTGTACTTAAGCACAACATATGCAGTCTCATTTCATCCCTTCTAATAATAATCTTTATGTTCTTGATTTCTTGTGTTTTGTTATTGAACTGGCTAAGATGGCTAGGATTTGTGGGGAAATGTTGAATAGGCATGGTGAGAGCATAATTTGTTGCCTTGCTTTCAATTTTTTTTAGAAAAACAATATATTTCATCATAAGCTGTATTAACTACCTTTCCTGTTGATGCTTTTTATCTGATCAAGTTTACTTCTGTTAGCTCGTTGCTTTTTAAAAAATTCATAAATATGTGTAAAATGTGTTATCAAATGATTTTTATGCATCAAATGAGAAAATCATATACTTTTAAGAAATAATTTTATTGGGTCAACTGGGTGGCTCAGTAGGTTAAGTGTCTGGCTTCAGCTCAGGTCATGATCTCATGGTTCATGGATTCAAGCCCCTTGTCGGGCTCTGTGCTGACAGCTACCTCAGAGCCTGGAGCCTGCTTCAGATTCTGTATCTCCCTCTCTCTCTCTGACCCTCCCCTGCTCACACTGTCTCTGACCCTCAAAAATAAATTTTAAAAAACTGAAAAATTTTTTAGAAAATGAATAATTTTATTGATTTGATGAATCCACTGATTGACTTTCAAGTGATAAAGGAGACTTGCATTTCTAAGGTAAACCCCAATTAGTCTGGATTACTATCTTTTTAATATAGATAGCTATAGAATATGCTAATATTTTGGTAGAATGTTTTCATATGTTTTTATAAAAGATCTTGTTCTGTAACTTTATCTATGTTAACTTCCTCATCCGGATTTGGTATCAAGGTTATATTTGTCTTATACAATGAGGTGATAAAAGTCTCTGCTACCAATTTTTTGGAAGTGGAATTTCTTCTTTGCAAAATTGTCTGGATTTAACTTGTGAAAACATCTATTTCTCGAGTCAGGGGGAGTTGGTTATTTTTATTGGTATTGATACTTAAAAATTATAAACCCAGAGATCAAAAAAATTTTAACTCTGATTTCTTAGTTATATCTTTGATTTATAATTCCTTTTCCATAGGGATAGCCATTTTTACAACTGAGTAGATTTTTCAGCCTTGCTTCTTGCCCATAACTAATTGGGACTCAAAAAGCTTATGTACTATTTTGATCACTTTTGGTATGAATTGGTGTAATTCCTTTAAAATGTGTGCACTTCTTTTGTGTCCACTAAAAAGTCAAAGGAATGGTCATCCCCACAAGTCCGAGAAAAGATTTTTTTCTATATTGGACCCTGATGAGGCTACTATGAGATAACCTATTCAAGATTCTTCATAGCCTTACTGTTTGAGAGTTTCTAGAAGCATTCTAATACAACACTTAGAAAACCTTTTGCATAGATTAAGAGGTATAAAATGCATCACTTTGTTTTTCTGAAGTTTTAAAAAAGGGTCTTAGAGTTACATACTTGACTTAATTTTTAACTGATATGAAATTTTATTGTTCAATATCTCAAATTTAGTTTTTAGCCATTTCTCTCAATTAACATTTTCTTTGAAGAGCCCAGGGATGAAAATGTTTTATTTTCAAACAAAACCAAAACAAAACAAAACATGAAATCCTGTCTTTTATATTTGATCTACATTATACTTGAAAATTGAAAAGTTGCTTCATTTGTTATTAATGTATTCTTACACTTCATCATAGGTAAATTATATCACCTACCGGAAATCTTTGCAATCTACCTGCAAATCTTGCTGACCAGAACCATAAATTCTATTTTCCATGTTGTCACAGGCAACAGTGATGCCAAACAATTTGCTACTTCATAATAAATGTCCTTATTTTTCCAACTTCTGATAACATGCTTTAAAGCTATCTTTGAATTGCTCACCAACAGTATTCTTAAGACAATTTCAACATGTACTAAAAGTCTTCAACAGTTTCCTAGAGGTCTTTCTACCTTCTGTGCACCATCCAGTTCCAAAGCTAACGCCACAAGTCTTAGGTTCCCTTGATATAAATACAATCTGGTTACCAAATTGTTTTCTATTATAGAGAAAAAGATGTGCAGGAAACTTCACTCAAACATAGAAATTTAAAACAATCATTTAATTTTGTTCATTTTGTGTGTCATGAATTTGGGGAATTTGTCTTCTGTATCTCAGTGTAGTCAAATTTCAAATAGGGAATATGATTTTCAAAATGATGAGCATTCCAATAATGGGAGTTGCAGGAATTGGTATTCTAAGAAACCCAATCAGAATCTCATTCCTATAGATTTTATTGATCAGTTATATCACTGAGGTCAACCTGGACTCTAGGAAGAAGTAGTCTCTTCTGATTATTGGTGAAATGGCATGTGTGCATGGACAGAAGCAATAAATTAAGTTGATTTGAAAATAAGCTATTGCAAGCTAATTGTCCTATAAAATAGAAATAGCTTGGGGTGCCTGGGTGGCTCAGTCAATTGAGCGTCCAACTTCGGCTTACGTAATGATCTCACGGTTTGTGGGTTTGAGCCCCGCGTCGGGCTCTGTGCTGACAGCTCAGAGCCCGAAGCCTGCTTTGGATTCTGTGTCTCTTTCTCTCTCTGCCTCTCCCTTTGCTCATGCTCTGTTTCTGTCTGGCTCTCAAAAATAAATAAAATGTAAAAAAAAAGTTTTTTTCAAAATAGAAATAGCTTGACATGCATTAAGTATGCTGTAATGTTTTTGACTTACCAATCTATTACCATGAGGCAAACACTGGAATGGATGCGGAAATGTTAAGAACTACCTCTAGCTCAAAATCTGGAAAAACCTGCTTTAATTATCTGAAATTTAGGTTTTTTTATAAAGTCTGTCCCTAAGCATCACTGGATATGCTTGGCTTACTCTAAAATCCATCTTTCTTTGAATAAAAATTGTAGGAAACTACATTTTCTGAGAACTCCAGACTTCTAGTTATATTAGGCTAACAGGAGTAACTGCCAAACTTCTGGAGGGCTGAGTAGTGAAATGTTTACCGTATTTCACCCCGTCTCTGCACCTCCTCTCACAGTGGTTTTATATGCTCTGTACCTGTACCTCATGACAGACAGTGCCACTCCTTGTGATCTGCCTCCTGGTATGTGACCCGGACCATGGACACACGTTGTGCTAGCTGGCTCAGGGCTGGCTCTAGTAATACTGCCTCCTTTCATTGTCCCTCCAACCCCAGAAGTGACAGTGGATTACTGTGTTGCCTGAAGAGTCTCTGACTGGCTTTCGTTTCTGCCATTGTGTGCTACCTGATGCCTTATGTTGAATTCCTTCTGTGGGAAGGACTAAAGTGATTTTTGTTTTCCTGCCTGGGTTTTTATTGATATGCCTTATTCATAATATATGTTACATATGTTATATTACTCTCTACAAGTAAAACATAAACTTTCCTGATATGGTTTATTATTTAAGTCCATACCTAATCTAAATATAAATTAGTAGACAACTAAATAAAATATTATTTATTTTATTAAATTTAGTAAATTAAGATGTTGTTTTAGTTATGTTTTCAGTTTTTTATTAATACTTACCAGAATGGGGTAGTCTAGCTAACAGAGGTGGAAAATTTCCACTGTCAACACTCCCACCAGTCCATGCATCATCACTATTTTCACAATTAGGAGGTAAATATGAAGGGTTACAGTGACAGTTCTTTTTATTATTGCATACCTGAAACCATGAGAAATATCAGCTTATAAGTAGCTATAATATTTTGTGTTCCAGTAGAATTTTACAATAATACTTAGATCAAATAAGGCCAATCTTTGTGGGAAGCAGCAGCGAGGAGCCAGTAAGGAGAGTGTGAAGGGGCAAAGCTCTCGTGCCCTTACAGCCCTTGCGGCTGATCCAGTTCCTCAGAGGTTAATTCACTGAGTTAAGATGTTATTGCACCAATGTCCTTCACGCTTTGGCACTCTTACAATAACAATAAGAAGAGGGTGTAAAGTTCCCAGGAATATGGCACAACAATAATCGTGAAAACAGAGGAAGTTTTGTTTAGAAAAAAACTTCTCTTACCTGTGGCTGTTTGTATAAAACTAGTTGCATGTGAGAAATAAAGTGGCAATATGGGCATCACTCATGTTGTTTCTCCTGTCCCCATCCTTTGACTCTCTCTTCTTTTCCTCATTCCCTTATCCTCGCATCTCTGCTTCTGTGCGCCTGCGCAGGCACTACAAATCTTATTTGGTTTATGAGTATATAAATGTGCGTGCGTGCGTGTGTGTCTGTGTTTGTGTGTTCAGTTACGTGTTTACTTTCTAGTGTTACTCTCAGTTGTTTCTATTGTCATGTCATATTACTGGTACTTACACCACGATCACTGCATTTTCCTGGATTACAATCGTAATTCAAGTATGCAGCATCTATACATTCTTGATTCTTGCAAACCTAAAAAGAAAATAAGCCAAAGTAAAATAACTGAAATAACATCTATATTTCACATTTCACTAAAAGAATTCACTATTATATCGATATAAAAGGTATTTGTTTAATAATCAGCATTACTATACTAGCAATAAGTTGATTAATTTAAAGTGCTGTTTCCAGCACCAGATGAGGCTCTGATGATCTGACTGGTAGTTAAAAAAAATAACACAAGTCTCTTCTCTCTGTGGTGCGGGCATCACATAAGTAAAGGTGAAGATAAGTATGTCAAATACCATAATGAAAAACCAGTTTTATGAAAAAAGTACAGGGAATTTATCTGCTATGTGAGAAGACTTTAACCTTCTTATCAAGCCTCTTATCAACCTCAGATGTTGAACAGGACTTAGGCAAGGAGAGAAATGAAAGACAAAGTACTTATAGAAAAAGAAATAATATTTAAAATGACCCTAAATTGAAAGGTAGTACAGGACTTTTGAGAAATATTAACTGCTACACAGAGAACAACCATTTAATCATGAATTCACTAAATAATTGAGTCCTACCTATCTTGAGAAAAGACCAGTTTGCAAAAAAAAAAAAAAATCTCATATTGTTCATATTGCAGTGAAAGACATAGAAATACACAAATAAAAAGGCCAAATGTGATGTGACAGAAACTGTTATGGTGGGATTGTACAGGACCTTAAATTATTCTTTTAATTTTACTTATTTATTTTAAGAAAGAGAAAAAAAGCTCAAGTGGGGGGAGGGGCAGAGAGAGAGGAGAGCGCAAGAATCCCAAGCAGGCTCCCACTGTCAGTGTGTAGTCCCAGGCAGGGCTCCATTTCATGAACTGTGAGATCATGACATGAGCCAAATTAAGATACTTAAATGACACAGAGACCCAGGAGCCCCTGGGGCCTTACATTCTTAAGCAAAAAGATGGCCTATAACCTACAAGCAATTGGTTGTTCTTAGAGATTTCACTGGAAGATGGAAAGCTGACAAAAATACCTTGGAAAAAAAGATGGAAATGGCAATAGAAAATGTTGAGAGAGACAAATTAGGACACCATTACAGTAGTCAAGGAAAATGATAACCATAGAGTGAAATTGAGTGGTGATGGTGTAATGAAAACCCAGGGTTGTATTTGAGATACAATTACAACACTTAGTCCACTTAATTTTAATGATGAACTGATTTTATAAGAGGATGAGAAGAAAGATGCGTCAATGACACCAAGGTTTCTGGCTTATCTAACACTTTTGAATGAGGTAAGGAAAGCTAAGCAGAAAGCCCCAAAGTTTACCAATTATTTACTGAAACTTCTTTCAACTATGTTGAAAGTGGGGAACTAGCTACAAAACCAGAGAAGTTATTTATCACCGTAATATAATATAATATAATGGTTCCTCACCAAACACTTTAAAACAGATGTCTTAAAAAAAATTTCATTTGTGATAAGAAAAATGATGCAATTTCCTATTCTTGTGACTATGGTAAAAAAGAATTCTGTAGAAATCTTCTTGTGTAGAGAACTTTAAAATAGTGAATAAATTATGTGCACATACTCTTTTAAAAGAACACATAACTGTACCAGAGATAAGGTAAAAATAATTTTAAGTTCACAAAAGTCAAGGTGAGACAATGTGGTTCCACAAAAGTACCAAAAACTGAAGCCAGTATTCCTCTATAGGCCATCAGTGATCAAGCAAATAGGTTTGAAGTGATCATGTTTACCCTGTACAAGTGAAAGGATTGTAAGCAGATTTTACAAAATTCTGAAAAACATCATCTGGACAGAGGCATCAATAAAATGGTACACTAGGATGTCCCAAGTTCTTGTTCTACCTTGGAGACATTTTTAAAAATAAGAAGGCAGCGGGCTAAAATAATCAATAAGAACTCTAGAAATAGTCAATGCCCTATGGTAACCAAGAAAATGCCCAATCAAGAAACAGCCAAATTTAAAATTGTAGAAAAAATTGTTTTTCGTTTAAGTTTATTGATTTATTTTGAGAGAGGGAGAGAGAGAATCCCAAGCAGAGATGTGCTGTCAGCACAGAGCCCAATGTGGGGCTTAGTCTCAAAAACCATGAGATCATGACCTGAGCCAAAATCAAGAACTGGATGTGTCACCAACTGAGCCACCAGCTGCTCCAAAGCCAAGCTTTGCAGAATTTTGTAGATCAAATTTTTCTCACTCCTTCCCCAGCATGGCACAGTCATGGTCTGGAGGAGGAAACTGCTGAGTTCACAATGATTTCCTTTGAATTGATGGTAGCAGAGGAAATCTTATTTTCAATTTCATATGTTGCCTGGGAGCTGCCTGAAGGACTGGTCTCTTTTTAGCTTAACTTGAATCTCAGATAAGAAGAAACAAGGGACACCACTCAGGAATGCTGCAAGGTGACTAAGTTTTACAGACACATGAAGCAGAATATACTGGGTAAAGACATACAATAGATCATCTGAAGCCCAAAGGAGAGGATGGGACGAGATTATTTTTTATATTTTTTTAACTTTTTATGTTTTTGTATTTATTTTTGAGAGACAGAGAGAAACAGTGGGAGCAGGGGAGGGTCAGAGAGAGAGGGAGGTACAGAATCTGAAGCAAGCTCCAGGCTATGAGCTAGCTGTCAGCAGAGAGACCGATGCAGGGCTCGAACCAACAAACCATGAGATCATGAATTGAGCTGAAGTCAAACTCTCAACTGACTGAGCCAACCAGGCACCCCAAGATTATATTTTTTAATTTTTTAAAAAAATTATTCATTTTTGAAAGACAGAGAGAGGCAGAGCACAAGTGAATGAGACACAGAATCCAAATCAGGCTCCAGGTTCTGAGCTGTCAGCACAGAGCCCGACACTGAGCTAGAACCTATAAACCATGAGATCATGACCCAAGCCAAAGTCAGATACTTAACCAACTGAGCCACTCAGGCGCCCCTGAGAGACTATTTTGAAAAGTAAGACACTCGAAAATATCCATGTATGTGGGAAATCAAAAATGCCACAGGGAAGCCCAGGAAAGATGCATCATCACAAAAGTTCGGAGAGGAACACAGGTTTTCTTTCTCCTCAAACTGATTCCCAGGCTTAGAGCACACCCGACTGCCCCAGGACAGAGTCAGTCTGCAAACACTGGGAGAAGTGTCCAATTTTCAACAACAATAACAACAACAACAACAACAACAAATCAAAAGATAGAAAAAGAGGGGTGCCTGGGTGGCACAGTTGGTTAAGCCTCTGGCTTCAGCTCAGGTCATGATCTAAGGTTCGTGGGTTCGAGCCTCACTTTGGGGTCTGTGCTGACAACTAGCTCAGAGCCTGGAGCCTGTTTCAGATTCTGTGTCTCCCTTTCTCTCTGACCCTCCCCTGCTTGTGCTCTCTCTCTCTCTCAAAAATAAAAATAATTAAATTAATTAAATTTAATTTAATTAATTTAATTTAATTTAAAAAAAACCCAAAAGATAGAAAAAGAAACAGAAGAGCACAGTACATTCAAAGAAAGAAGGTTAAGTGACATAATGATATTTTAAATAAACATACTAAATATGAAAAAGCCAAATAAAAGAAAAGGTAAATAAAAACGTAGATTAAGAAAGAAATAAAATCAGAAAAATTATATATGGACAAAATGATAATATCAACAAAGAGATAATAATTATAAATAGCAACCAAAAATTATAATGCTGAAACATGTAATAACTAAATTTAAAGCTTTACTGTATAGATTCAACAACAAATTTTGGTTAGCAGAAGAAAGAATCAGTGATTTAAAGATAGGGCATTTTAAACTTTGGAGTCTTAGATGAAGAAAGAAAAAAACAAAGAAAAATGAAGAAAGACAAAGAAACTTATGAAATACCATCAAGTAGATCAAAATACATATTATAGGACTCCCTGAAGTAGATGATAAAAAAGAAGACAGGGAAATTAGTTGAAAAAATTATGGCTGAAATGCCCCATGTTTGAAGAGTCCCTGGGTCTAAAAATCCTAGGAGACAAATGAACACCAAACAAGATAAAGGCAAAGAGAGTCAAACCAAAACACTTTACAATCAAACACAAATGTCAAAGAAAAAAAAGCGAATCTTAAAAGCAGCAATTAAACCCCGAATCACCATGTACAAAGGATCCTTAATAAGATTATAGTGATTCTTCAGTAAAAACTTTTGAAACAAAAGGCAATGGCTTATATATTGTAAATACTAAAAGGAAAAAAAAAGTCCTGACAACTCAGAATTCTATATGCAATAAAACTCAGCTGGATTTGATAGGGGAAATTAATACATTCTTAGATTAAAAAGAAATAAAATTTGAGGGAGTTTATTAGCATAAGACATAGCCTACAAAAAATACTAAAAGAGTCCTTCAAGGTAAATAAAAGCTTGCTTAGTCTGTACCTAGAATTTATAAACTAAAATAAAGGCCTCTGGTAAAGATAAATAAATGGTGAAAGTATAAAAACTGGTATTGTAATTTTCATTTATAATTCCATTTTGAAAATTTCTGAGATTTAAAAGATTAATACATAAAATTAAATAATTATAAGTTTATGTTAATGGGAACACAATATATAAAATGTAATTTTTGATATAAAAAAGTGTGGAGGGCAAAGATGTAAAAGAATAAAGATTTGCATACACTTGAAGTTAATTTTATATTAGTTCAAATTAGATTGTTATAACTTTAAGATGCTATATGTAATGCAATGGTAATTACAAACAAAATAATCTATAGAATATATACACAAAAGTAAAGAGACGAGAATCAAAAGGTGTCACTAAAAGACATGAACTAAAGAAAAATGAAAGTGGTGATGGGGAAATGATGTACAAAAGCAAAAAGAAATACAAAAAATAATAATAAAATGTCAAAAGTAAGTCCTTTTCTATTAGTTACATTAATGTTAATGGATTAAATTCTTCAATCAAATATCATGGGATGGCAGAATGGATGACATTGGTCAACTATATATTAAAGAGACTCTCTCTGCAAGGCATTCACTTGATATCCAATGTCACAATATGTAGAAATTGAAAGGATGGAAACAAACCGAAGGTTGAAGGGGAAGGGGGAGGGAGAAGGGAGGTGGTGGTAATGGAGGAGAGCCCTTGTGGGGAAGAGCACTGGGTGTTATATGGAAACAAATTTGACAATAAACTATTAATTAAAAAAAAGAAATTGAAAGGATGGAAAAATATATTCCATGAAAATAACAACAAAAGGGAAAGAGAATGATTATAATGATATCAGACAAAATAGATTTTAAATCAACTATGATTGCAAGAAAATAGTACATTCTAGATTAATAAGTAATCACAGTTCACCAGAAACATACAAATTATAAACATGGATGCATCAAACATCAGAACTCCAAAATATATGTCACAAACAGAATTGCTGAGAGATATGGATAACTCTACAATAAAAGCCTTCAATATTCCACTTTTGAAAAGAATGAGACAGAAGCTCAATAAAGAAATAGAGGATTTGAACAACACTATAAAACAATCGGACCTAACAGACGTATACAGAGTACTACCTAACAAGAGCAGACTACACATCTGTCTCAACTGCATATGGGCATTGCATATACTAGGCCATTTATAGTCACAAAATAAGTCTTAATAAATTTAGAAAGATTGAAATTATGCAAAGTATCTTTTCTGATTACAATAAAGTGAAACTACAAAGTAAAACCAGAAGGAACACTAGAAAAGTTTACAAATATGTGGAAATTATCAGATTTTAAATAAAAAATTGGTTAACAAAAATACACAATGGAAATTAGAAAATCATCTGGAACTAAAGAAAACAAAAATGCAATATGGCAGAAATGAAATACAGGAAAACACTGCTGACAGTAATTTTTAACTGTAAACCAACACATTAAAAAGGAAGAATGATTTTATTTTTAAAGTTTTTAAAAAATGTTTATTCATTTATTTTCAGAGAGAGAGAGAGAGAGCGTGAGAAAGAGTGTGTGTGTAAGTGGGGGAGGGGCAGAGAGAGGTAAAGAGAGAATTCCAAGCAGGCTCTGTGCTGTCAACACAGAAGCCAATGCAGGGCTCAATCCCATGACCTATGAGATCATGATCTGAGCTGATATCAAGAGTTGAAATCTCAACTGACTGAGCCACCCAAGTGCCCATAGAAAAGGAAGAAGGATTTTAAGTAAAAAACTTACACTTCCACCACAGACAAACAAACACACAAACAAGCAAACAAACCCAGAGCAGTTAGAAGGAAGGAAATAACAAAGATTAGAACAGAAATAAAAGAGAAAATAGAAAAACAAACTATAGAAGAAAAATTAAAGGCCACAATAATTGAAAAAACTTTTACCTAGAATCACTAAAATAAAGAAATAATATTCATATAAGTAAATTAGAAATGAAGGTGGGCACACTGCTATCAATTTGTCAGAAATAACAAGCTGAAAGCCTGAAAATGAAAACCTGAGAGCCAAAATGTGGATAAGCTAATAAAATGAACAAATTTTTAGGAACACCTCATCTCCCAACATTAAATAAAAAAGAAATAGAAAATATGACTAGACCTATAACTTATAAAGAGATTAAATCAGTAATCGAATCCTTGAAACAAAGAAAATTCCTGGACCAGATAGCTTTGCTGGTGAATTTTACTAAATACTTACAGAATTTCACCAAATATTTAAATCAATCTTTCTCAAACTCTTTGAACAAATGTAACAGGAAAACACACTTCCAGATCCATTCTATGAAGCCAGAATTACCCTAATATAAGAACCAAGGACACTACAATAAAGAAAAACTACAAATAAATATTGATTGTAAATATTAATGCAATGTCCTCAACAAAACCCATGTAAACAGAATTCAACAGCATATTAAAATTTTTCATATCATGACCATGTATGATTAACTTATGGAAAGTGGGAATGATTCAACATACAAAAATCAATGTAATACACTACATTAAACAAATAAAGGAGGAAAAAACCACATCATCTCAAATGAAACAGAAAAATCATGACAAAATTGAACACCTTTTAATGATTACAAAAATCTAACAAATAGGAGTAGAAGGAAACTACCTCAATATAATAAGGTGTATCTATTTTTAAAAATGCACAGCTAATTCCCAGGGAAGATGGTGGAGTAGGACTAGGCTTCTCTCATCCCATGGATACCACTAGAAAACACCCATCTCCTGTAAATAACCCTCCCCCCCAATAACCTGTCGACTGGCAGAACAGAGTCTCCACAGCTGAATGTAGAAAAGAGACCACCTCAGAGAGGGTATGATAGGATGGTCCAGAGCTCAACAGAATTGCAGGAGAGAGAGATACCTCAGGTATAGAGAAAACACAGACAAAATTCCTCAACAAAATGTTAGCAAACTGAATCTAACAATACATTTTAAAAAATCATTTACCACATGGTGGCCCTGGTGGCTTAGTCAGTTAAGTGTCTGACTCTTGGTTTTGGCTCAGGTCATAATCTCAAAGCTCATGGGTTCAAGCCTGTTTGGGATTCTGTCTTCCCCTCTTTCTGTCCATCCCCTGCTTGAACTCTCTCTCTCTCTGTCTTTCTCTCTCTCTCTCTCTCTCTCTCTGTCTCTCTCTGTCTCTCTCTCTCCCTCTTTCTCATTCTCTCTCAAAATAAATAAACATTTTAAAAATAATAAAATAAAATAAATTTTAAAAAATTATTCACTGCAATCAAGTTGGATTTATTCCCAAGATGCCAAAGTAGTTCAATATTCACAATTCAAGTCAATGTGATACATTACATCAATAAGAAAAAGAGTAGGGGCATCTGGGTGCCTTAGTTGGTAGGGCATCTAACTTCAGCCCAAGTCATGATTTCACAGTTCATGGATTCGAGCCCCACATCGTGCTCTATGCTACCAGCACAGAGCCTGGAGACTGCTTTGGATTCTGTGTTTCCATCTCTCTCTTCCCCTACCCTGCTTTCTCTATCTCTCAAAAATAAATACACATTAAAAATTATTTAAATAAGAAAAAGTATTAAAATTATATGATCATTTCAATAGATGCAGAAAAGGCATTTGTAATAAAAGCCCTCAACAGAGTAGGTTTAGAGGAAACATACCTCAATAACAAAGTCCATCTATGAAAAACCAATAGATAACATCATACTCAATGGGGAAAAACTAAGAGCTTTTCCCTTAAGAATTAAGCAAGACAAAAATATCCACTTTCATTCAACAAAGTACTAGAAGTCCTAGCCACAGCAATCAGATCACAAAAAGAAATAAAGAAGTAAAACATTTACTATCTGCAGATGAAATGAAACTCTACATAGAAAACTAAATAATCCACCAAAAAGCTACTAGAACTGATAAATGAATTCAGTAAGATTGCAGGATACAAAGTCAATATACAGAACATTTCTATACACTAATAATGAAGTAGCAGAAAGGAAAACTGAGAAAACAATACATGTACAATTAAACAAAAAATAAAAGAATACCTAGGAGTGGACTTAAGCAAGGTGAAAGAATTATACTTGAAAATGATAAAACATTGATAAAAGAAATTAAGGATGACAGAAATAGTAAGGTATTATATGTTCATGGACTGGAAGAACAAATATAGTTACAATGTCCACAGTATCTAAAGCAATCTTCAGATTTAATCCAATACCTATCAAAATACTAATAGCATTTTTCACAAGACAAGAATACATAGTCCTAAAATTTGTATGGAACCACAAAAGACCATGAATAGCCAAGGCAATCTTGAAGAAGAAAAAAACACACACACAAAAAAACAAAACAATAATCTCTGGAAATTTTGATTCCTTAGGTCTGAGATGATCATGTCTAAGAATGTTTTTATGAGTAGAGCTTCTGGTGATTCTTAGGGATCAGGCAATTCCATGTTCAGGATTGGAAGAGTTAATATTGTCAGGGTGTCAATACTATTTACAGTGATTTGCAGATTCAGCACAATACTTATAAAATTCCACTATGTCTGTGTGTAGATATAGGAAAACTTGTCCTAAAAATCATTATAGCATCACAGGACCCCAAAATAGCTTTAAAAAATCTTGGATGAGAAGGAAAAATTTAAACTTGCACTTATAGATTTCAAATTTACTAAGAAACTGAAGTAATCAGTAAGTCAAATGACTTTCTATAAGATTGCCACAGAAATTTAATGGCAAAGAAAAAGTCTAGTTAAACAGTTCTGGAAAAACTAGATACCCACATAAAAATAAATGAACTTGGACTTTTACTATACACCATGAACAAACCAACTGTAAATTTATCCTAGACCCAAACATAAGTGATAAAACTCCTCAAAAAACACTGGGGAAAATTTCATAATATTGGATTTGGCAGTGATATCTTGAATATGACACAAAAACACCGGCAAAAAACAATAAGATAAATTGGATTTCCTCTAAATTAAAGACTTTTGTGTATCAAAGGATGTCACCAATAGAGCTCAAAGCATACCATGAATTGGAAGAAAATATTTTCCAATCATATATTTCATTAAGATTAATATTCAGAATATAAAATAATTACAACTAAAAAACAACCCAACTAAATGATTTTAAATGAGCAAAGAATAAGAATAAGCATTTCTCTAAGAAGATACACAAATGTCCAATATGCAGGTGCAGAGATGCTTCAACATCATTAAGAATTAAAAAATAAAAATTAAATTGTAATGAAGTCCTACTTGACACCCACTAAAATGACTATTATTAAAAAAATAGAAAAGAACAAATGTTGATAAATAGGAAGACATTGTCACCCTTGTGCTTTGGTGGTGGAAATGGATAGCAGTTGAAAATAGTATGGGAGTTCATGAAACTTTAAACAGAATTGCCATCATATAATCCAGCAATTCCACCTCTAGATATATAATTTAAACAATTGAAAATAGTGAACTAAACAGATATTTGAACACCGACAGTGGTAGCAACCTTATATACAATAGCCAAAATATGAAACAAGCCAAACGTCCATTTACAGATATATGGACAAGCAACATACAGTGAAAATATGCAATGGAATATTATTCAGTTTGAAAAGGAAATAAAATTGTGCTATAGCCACAAAACAGATAAATTTTAAAATATTATGCAAGATGAAATAAATCAGACTTAAAAGAATAAATTTTGCATGATTCCACTACAATTAGGTCCAAGAATATTCAAGCTTATAGAGACAGAAAGTAGAATAATGATTACCAGGAGCTGTGAATGAAGAAGGCTCATTGGTTAGTTATAGTTAAATGTGTACAGGGTTAAAGTTTATAATGATGAAAGTTTTCTGAAGATGGATAATGATGGTGGTTGTATAACTATGTGAATATTTTTGTCTTCCTGAACTGTACACTTAAAAGTGATTAAAGGGGTAAATTTTGTTATGCATATTTTACTGAAAAAAATAGTATGTGTTTTTTATTCAGTGCTTCAAAAACTAGGATAGGAGTTATTATCACTAAACTCATGTTGTAAGAGCAGTATATATTTCTATTCACAGTAACCAAGGGCATCCTAAAATATAGTATATTGTTTGTTAGTATATATGGACTATTCAGTCTAAATGAATTGAATTATTTTACACAGTTGAAAGAGTAGGGGGAAAACAGAATATTTATTTAATACACACTAAAATGTGATTAAATGTAAATAAAACACAAGATAAGATCCAGACAGAAACATTTTGAAAAAAATTAAAATTCCCTCATTAGAATAAAAAATCCTATTTGACTATTGTTGACAAAACATGGAAAGAGCCTAAATGTCCATCACCTGATGAGTGGATCAAGAAGATGTGGTATATATATGTATGCAATGGAGTATTACATGGCAATGAGAAAGAATGAAATATGGCCATTTGTAGGTAAGTGGATGGACCTCGAGGGTGTCATGCTAAGCGAAATAAGTCAGGCAGAGATGGACAGATACCATATGTTTGCACTCATAGGTCTAACAGGAAAACAGGAGAAACCTAATGGAGGACCAGGAGGAGGGGAAGAAAGAAAGAGAGTTGGGGAGAGGGACGCAAAACTTGAAAGACTATTGCATACTGAAAATGAACTGAGGGCTGAAAGGGAAGGGGCATGGGGGAAAGAGGTGGTGGTGATGGAGGAGGGCACTTGTGGGGAAGAGCACTGGGTGTTGTATGGAAATCAATTTGACAATAAAATATTTAAAAATAATAAATAAATAAATAAATTCTATTTGAAAATAAAATATATAGGGGCATCCTAAGGAACATTGTTTTACATAATATCCACTTTTGGCCACTAAAGATGATTATGCCTTGAGTTTTATTTAGCAAAGTCAGTGTGATTTTTCAGACCCAGCCAGATGACTTCCAACAATCAGCTTCATCACCATCAGTACTTTATACACTGATTAGTGTGTATCATCATGATTTTAATCTTTTATGTGCGTATGCAAGTAGTTTTTGTTTTAGCAACTTGAAACCAGTTCCTTTTTCCCATTCTGGAAGAGCAGGTGAATAAAAATGATCCTGCCCACATTATAGAAATTGTTTTATACCTTAATCAAAAGAAGACAACAAAAATAAATAAAAGGATCCAAATTGGCAAGAAGAACAGATACTGTACATGGAAAAGCCAAAATACCACAAGAAAAAATATCTAGAACTGATACACGAATTCAGAAAAGTTGCAGGAAATAAAATCGACATACAGAAATTTGTTGCATCACTATACACCAATAATGAAGCATCAGAAAAGGAAATCAATCTCATTTACAATTGGACCTAAAAACATAAGATACTTAGAAATAAATCTAACCAAAGAGGTAAAATTATAGAAAGGAAAATTATAAAACAATTCTGAACGAAACTGAATAAGGCTCAAAGAAATAGAAAGGCATTCCATGTTCATGGATTGGAAGAACAAATATTGTTAAAATGTCGATAGTATCCAAAGCAATCTACACATTTTAATGCAATCCCTACCAAAATAACACCACCATTTTTCACAAAGCCAGAATAAGCAATTCAAAAATTTGTATGGAATCAGGAATAGCCAAAAGTAAGGCTAAAAAAAGCAAAGTAAAGAGGAAGGTATCACAATTCTGGACTTTAATACAGCTGTATTAAAAGCTGTAATCATCAAGACAATGGGTACTGACAAAACAAAACAAACCAAAAAACCCAGACACATAGACCATTAGAAAGAATAGAGAACCCAGAAATGGACCCATAGCTATATGGCCAACTAAATCTTTGACAAAGCAGGAAAGAATACCCAAAAGAAAAAAACTCTCTTCAACAAATGGTGATGGGAAAACTAGATCATGACATACAGAGGAATAAAACTGGACCACTTTCTTAGATCATACATAAAAGTAAATTCAAAATTGATAAAAGGCCTAAATGTGAGACCAGAAACCATCAAAATCCTAGAGGAGAGCACAGGCAGCAATGTCTTTGACTTCAGCCATAGCAACTTCTTACTATAAAAGTCACCAGAGGCAAGGGAAACAAAAGCAAAAATAAATGATTGGGACATGATCAACATAAAAATCTTCTTCATAGTAAAGGAAACAAAAAACTAAAGAGTCTACTGAATGGAAGAAGATATTTGCAAATGACATATTGGATAAAGGACTAGTATCCAAAATCTGTAAAGGACTCAGCAAACTCAATACGCAAAAAATAAATAAACTGGTTATGGGGAGAATACATGAATAGATATTTCTCCAAAGAAGACATTCAAATGGTTAACAAACACATGAAAAAATGCTCAATATCACTCAAAATCAGGGAAATACAAATCAAATTCGCGAGATAGCATCTCACACCTGTTAAAATGGCTAAAATTAACAACTCAAGAAACAGCAGGTGTTGGCAAGAACACAGAGAAAGGTGAAAGCTTTTCCACTACTGGTGGGAATGCAAACTGGTGCAGCTGCTCTGGGAAACAGTGTTGAGTTTCCTCAGAAAGTTAAAGATAGAGCTACCCTATGACCCAGCAAATGGACTACTAGATATTTATCCATAGGAAAGAAAAATACTTATCTGAAGGGGTACATGTACCCCAATGTTTATAGCAGCACTATCAAAAATATTCAAATTATGGAAGGCCCAAATGCCCATCTAGTGATATATTGATAAAGAAGATGTAGTATATATATATATATACAGTGGATTATTACTCAGCCATCATAAAGAATAAACTCTTACTCTTTGTAACAATGTGGATAGAACTAGAGTGTGTTGTGCTGAGTGAAATTAGTCAGAGAAAGACAAATATTATAAGATTTCACTCACATTTGAAATTTAAGAAAAAAACAGATGAACATAAGGGAAGGGAAGCAAAAAGTGTAAACAGAGGTTTGATGGAGGGGAGGGGAGTGAGGGGGAAGTAGGTGAAAGAATGGGCTAAATGGGTGATGGGTATTTAGGAGGGCCTTTGTGGTGACAAGCACTGGATATACAAGTAACGAATCACTAAATTCTACACTTGAAACCAATACAACTAATTTGAATTTAAATAAAACATTGGAAGGAAAAATTCAAGTATTACATATATAAAATATAGTTAGTATACTAGGTATTTTATGTTTGTGTGTATGGGTATATAAATAAAAAGTTGTTGGAAAGTTCATGAACGTGAAAAGTAGTTATATCTCATATGTATGCATTTGAACGAGTTTGCGTTTATCTCCTATTTTTATTATTTTCATCACTAAAATAACTGTATATTATTTTAGTAGCTCTTTTAAAGTAATTCTATTAAAAGATAATTCATGAATGAATTACATGTCTATCTAACATGAGACAATTTAATAAAATATAGTTATTGAACAGTACTTTTATCCATTCAGTGAAGATATATTAATTTCCATGAAAAAAGTCCTGGTCAATGAAATGTTCATAGAAAAATAATCTGCATGAATGCAGATTTAAAATGTTTTTTACTTTTAAAGTTTTCATTTTTTAATTTTTTTAATATTTATTATTTTTGAGAGAGAGAGAGAGAAAGAGAGACATAGAGAGCAAGCAGGGGAAGGGCAGAGAAAGAGGGAGACACAGAATAAAAAGCAGGCTCCAGACTGAGCTATCAGCACAGAGACGGATGCAGGGCTCAAACTCACAGATGGCGAGATCATGACCCAAGATGAAGTTGGCCACTTAACCGACTGAGCCACCCAGACGCCCCTATTTTTTTTATTTTTGAAATCAAACGTACACTTCAATGATGAGAAAAAAATTTAACATTCATTTGAAAATAAAGTATAAAATAATTAGGAATTTATTTGGGGAACAAAGACTACATACCTTATTATTACCACAAATAGTTCCTTCTTTTACCCACATCATTTTGCCAACTATAAAATCAGGTGGAAAATCCAATGCAACGCAGATGTGTCCATTTATGTTGGCATAAATAGCAGTGGCATTTGGAATATTAATTATTTCTTCTTTTTTATATTCACATATTAATTTTCCACATTGCACATCCCTATAATTTACCAATAAATGAAATCGTTAGCCTTCAATAAAAATATAGAATATCATTTATAAATCAACAAGGTTTAG
>NC_043700.1:34355899-34363050 GCF_006229205.1 Suricata suricatta | reverse complement strand
AAAATTATGCTGGGAATATTAAGTATAACACAAAAAATGCATACTGTAGCATTCCATTTATATGAAATTTTTGGACAGACTACATTTATCTATCATCATTGAGATAAAAACACAAGTTATATGAAGCAGAGATTAAAGAAAACATTTTTGCGTGGTGGAAATATAAGTGAAGTTTTGCATTTAAAGTACATTTAATTACTATAGTCCACATACATTTAAGATAAAAAAAACAAGCAAAGTGAAGATTAAAAAAGGCCAAATGGATATATATACATTTTATCTTTATTATGCTACATTTACACGTGGACTTCAAGCAAAACTTATAAAGTAAACTGGTAGTGCTTCAAGTGTCTAACTTTATAAGGGTAAAACAATAGTGTTTTCAAGTGTTTAACATGAAATTTAATTTCTTTAAAAAGTCACATGAGATAGGAAGGTAAAGTATTATTAATCTTATTTCACATACAAGTAACTACTGTTTAAAAGGATAGTTTTCTTTTGCACATAGATAATGTATTGTAACAAAGAACATAGAACTACACACTTTTTAGTCAAGAAACTAAAAATAAGAGCAAAAACTGTTTTTAAACACGTTTCAGTTTATCTACACTCCCAAAAATGTACTATGCATAAATTTAATGTAAAATAACCCTTGAGTTATTTTAAAGTTAAGATTTTAGGGTGCCTAATGTCTTACTCTTGATTTTGGTTCAGGTCATATCTCATGGCTCATGAGTTCGAGCCCCAGGATGAGCTCCATGCTAGCCTGTTTGGGATTCTCTCTCTCATGCTTTGTCTACCTCTTCCCCACTCAACCTCTCTCCCTCTCTCTTTCTCAAAATACATAAACTTTTTAAAAAAAGATTTCAAAGAGCCATATGGTCTTCTCAATCATGCACAAAAAGGATTTGACAAATACAACATCTATTCATGATAAAAACCCTAGATAAAGTAGGTTTAAATGGAATATACCTCAGCATAATCAAGATCACATACATCTTCACTGGGGAAGACCGGAGAACTTTTCCCCTATGGTCAGGGACAAGACAGAGATGCCAGACTTCACCACTGTTACTCAACATAATGTTGAGACACCAAGCTTTGGCAATCAGACAGCAAAGAGAAATAAAAGGTTTCCAAATCAGCAAGGAAGAAGTCAAAATTTCACTATTTGCAGATAACACGATACTCAGAAAATTCAGAAGACTCCACCAAAAAATTATAGGAAATCACAGAATACAAAATCAATGTACAGAAATCTGTTGCATTTCTATACACCAATAATGAAACAACAGAAAGAGAAACCAAGGTATCATTCTTATTTACAATTACACCAAAACCCATAAAATACCTAGGAATAAACCTAACCAAAGAGGTAAAAGATCTGTCCTCTGAAAACTACTGAACACTTATGAAATAAATTAAACATGACACAAAGAAACGGAAAATATTTCACTATCCTAGATTAGAAGAATAAATATTGTTAAAATGTCTATACTACCCAAAGTAATCTACACATTTAATGCAATCCTTAGCAAAATATCAACAGCATTTTTCACAGATCTAGAACAATCCAAAAGACCCTGAGTAGCCAGAGCAATCTTGAAAAAGAAAAGCTAGAAGTAGCAAAATTTCAGATTTCAAGGCTGTAGTGATCAAGACAGCATGGTACTGACACAAAAATACTCACATAGATCAATGGAACTGAATAGCTCAGTATGCCTGCGTAGCTCAGTACTTTGAGCATCCGACTCTTGATTTCGGCTCAGGTCATCATCTCATGGTTTTTGACATCAAACCCATATTAGGCTCTATGCTGTTAGCACAGTTTAAAAATGGCAGAAGACATGAATAAACATTTTTCCAAGGAAGACATACCAAGATGGCCAATAGACACATGAAAAAATGCTCAACATCAGTCATCATCAAGGACATGCAAATCAAAACTACAGTGGCTATCACTTCACACCTGTCAGAATTGCAAGATAAACAACACAAGAAACAACAGGTGTTTGCAAGCATGTGGAGGAAGGGGATCCATTTGTACTGTTGGTTGGAATGCAAACTGGTGCAGGCACTGTGGAGAACACTATGAAAGTTCCTCAAGTTAAAAATAGAACTACCCTATGATATAGCAATCACACTACTAGGTATTTATCCAAGGAATACAGAAATACTGATTCAATGGGATACATGCACCTCAATGTTGACAGCACTGTTATCTACAATAGCCAAATTATGAAACATCTCAAGTGTCCATTGATTGATGAATGGATGAAAAGTGTGCTATATATCAACACACAGTGGAATGTTACTCAGCCATAAAAAAGAATGAAATATTGCCATTTTAATGACATGGATGGAGTAGAGATTATTATAGTAAGAGAAATCAGTTAGAGAAAGGCAAATACCACATGATTTCACTCATATATATAAATAAGGAAACAAACAAAAACCCATAGGGCAAAAAAAGAGAGAAAGGAAAACCAAAAAACAGACTCTTAACTATAGAGAACAAACTGATGGATGGTTATCAGAATGGAGGTGGATGGGGAATGGGTTAAATAAGTGGTGGGGATTAAGGAGTGCACTTGTTGTGATGAGCACCGGGTGTTGTATGTAAGTACTGAATCACCTGGAACTAATATTATACTGTATGTTAGCTAAATGAAAACATTTAAATGAAAACATTTTATTTTTTTTAACTTTTTAAAATGATTTTTATTTATTTTTGAGAGACAGAGAGAGACAGTGCAAGAAGGGCAGGGTCAGAGAGAGAGGGAGAGGCAGAATCTGAAGCAAGCTCCAGGCTCTGAGCTGTCAGGACAGAGCCTGATGCGGGGCTCGAACCCACGAACTGTGAGATCATGACCTGAGCTGAAGTCGGACACTCAACCAACTGAGCCACCCAGGCGCCACAAAAACATTTTAAAAATTAAGAATTCAAAGGCTTAAGTTATATTAATTAACAAAAGTAGAGCACCAGGGTGGCTCAGTCAGTTGAGCATCAGACTTTGGCTCAAGACATAATCTCCCAGTTCATCTTGAGTTCAAGCCCCACATCAGGCTCTCTGCTGTCTGTGCAGAGGCCAGCTGGGATCTGCTGTCCTCCTCTCTGCCCCTCCCTGACTTAAACACACACTTTCTTAAAAATAAGTAAACATTAAAAAAATAATAACGAAACTAAATGAATTATATACTGTAGAGTTATCACTATGTACGTTGTATAAGGTATATGCAGTATTTTAACAAAATGGATATCCTGAAAATTATGTCTGGTCTATCAATGTGAGCATGTATTTATAGCATGTATTATGCCATAAAATTCTTATTTGGCTTGTGAGTCCTATAGGGGGTCTTAAATGCTACCACACAGCCACTGCTACATCATAGAATTCAACACATTATCCTGCAGCAAAAGTGGCAGAGGAAACTAACATGAGCCTAACTATACACTGCCTTCTCTAAATAACTTCCTAACCAGTAAAATCTTAGCAATGACGAAAATATAGATAACTTGGAGCAATTTTCTATGGCCTGACTTTTTCAGCCTTTGGACAAAACAAGAAATGAAAAAGAGAAAAACATCCTCTGACATTCAGGTGAAGATATTAACAGAAGGGTATTAGAGTTGACACAAACTGACTTGCACTTAGAGGTAGGTCATGCTGCTTAGCTGTTGAATATAAGCAATTTTAGGAATATCAACTTTAGGCCAAGTCACTCTGTGATCATGACACACCAAGAAAAGGACAGACCTGCTCCGTAAATTATGAATGAACATAGACGAAGCATAAGCGTTGTCCAAACAACAAAATTGTCAAACATCTTCTCATCCAGCTAATATGAGTGACTGTTGCTGCATTATCAGTTACAACTTTAACTTCTCTCCAGTCTTTTTTCTTCATATGTAAGATTTGAGATACTCAATCATACCTTTACTTTCTAAAAGCATCCAATTCAAAAGAAAGATCCACTTTCTAAAACCCAATTGAAAATCACTTAAAACAAACCCAAATCCTATAAAAAGTCTCTCAAACTCTGAAACCAAAATGTCCCATGGTTTCTCATACTGTATAGTTTCATTAATTACTACATGTAATAAACCCAGTAAGGATTCCAGTAAGGGTAGAATTCTAATCTGAAACACACACACACACACACACACACACACACACACACACACACACACGGGGAAAGAGAGGGAAAGAGAGAGAGAGAGACTGGAATGTAACCAGGAAGGGAACAATTGTATGATAATTGAGCTTTAAGAATGGGAACTACTCAAGAGATATTGAGGACTAGGATACATTAAATTTCTTAGCTTAAATAATCAGATGGCAGAACTAAAAATGGGCCTCATGTCAATCAGGTGACTAGAAATTAAAAGGTGCTCAGCACTAAAGCATACATAAACTTGATAATAAATCTTGGCTGACCAATGAACTCAGCATGTGAAGACTCTAGGGAGTTCAGAGAAAGCATCTTAAGAAGCATAAAGATATAAATAGTATTTCAACTGCAACTCACAGAGGGATATTGTCTATTGTATGAGTCTAGCTATGTTAAATCCCTTCCATAACAAAATTCTATTGCTTTCAGGAAGCATAAGTTTCCATTATGTATTATTCATGATATCCAATAAAAAGTCAAAAAATTGTAAACATGCCAAAAGAAATGAGATATAACCAAAGAGCAAATAAATCACTAGATACAAAAGCAATATGATTCAAACATAACAATTAGCAGAGAAGCACTGTATAGCACCTAATATAAAAATGATCAATGATTAAGGGAAAATACAGTCATAATCACTAGAAGGTTTTCTTTGATCAGTAAATGCAATTTTTATACACAATTTTTAGCAAATAACTTCTGTGTATTTGAGCTTGAAATATGAGAAAGGTACTAAAATTTACTTTGCGGTGTTTAGTCAGAAATAAAACAATCTCTGTAAGTTCATATTTTAAATATAGAGATATAAAGGAGCAAATAAATAATTTTATGATACATGCATGTGCATAAATTACATGTATGTTCTCGGTCTGTAGAACCTAGAAGGTGTAGAGGAAATGAAAATAAGCACATTGGGTGCCCAGATATTTATTTTTTAAATATTATTCCCTACCAAAATGAGTCTAGGCTAGTTGGATAAATAGCTGGATCCAGATTAGGGGCAGAAAAAGTATAACAGGAGCCAGAACACTTTGTGCTAGAAAAATTTAGAAGTTCTTTAAAAAAAATTTTAAAGTTTTATTTAAAAAATTATTATTTATTTATTGTTGAGAGTCAGAAAGAGACAGAGGTTGAGCCGGGGAGGGAGACACAAAATCAGAAGCAGGCTCCAGGCTCTGAGTTGTCAGCACAGAACCTGACCTGGGGCTGAAACCCATGAACCACGAGATTATGACCTGAGCCAAAGTCAGTGTTTAAGCAACTGAGCCACCCTGGCACCCCCAAAATTTGAAAGTTCTTAAAGACACAAATCAAACACTGCGACCAAATAAAAGAGACCCTCAGGACCCAGAACTGACACAATTTGAAAAAGAACCATGACAATAATAACAGTAATATATACACTATTGAGTAAAATAAAAATTGCTGAGTCTGAGCCAATAGATAAATAAATAAATAAATAAATAAATAAATAAATAAATAAATAAATAATAAATAAATAGAAGGGAATACTTCTCCCTACCATACATTTCTAGCTTAAAGGCTAGCTGTAAATAAGACAATTAAACAAGCTTTTTAAAAGTTTATGTAGTTATTTTGAGAGAGACAGAGACAGAATAAGTGGGGGAGGGAGAGAGGGAAAGAAAGAGATATAATCCCAAGCAGACTCCACACTGTCAGCACAGAGCCTGATACAGGGCTCAAACTCACAAACGGTGAGTTGATGACCTGAGCCAAAATCAGGAGATGGACACTTAACCAACTGAGCCACCCAGAGGCTCCAAAAGTTTTAATATGAAACATGCTTTCTAGCTACATTATAGCTATGTAAGAAAATATCTTTATTTCCAGGAAAGACACATGATTTTTTAAATGGGTAAAGAAGCATAGTTTTCAATATTCTTTCAAATGGTTTAGGAAAATCATTTTGAAGAGAGGAGAGAAGAGAGTTGAAAAAACAAGAGGGATAAAGCAAATGGGCAAATGTAAATAATTGGTAAACCTGGGTAAAGGTATATGGGGAGTCTTTGTATTACCCATGCAAACTAGAAATGTTTTATAGAATTTTTACTTTTACTATCAAACCAAATTTTAAATAATATCAAAACAAAGTATTACAAGAGCAACAACATTCTAGTTCTAATATATATACTAATTGTAATTCTTAATAATTAACTCATATAGTGCATACTATGGGTCAATCCCATTCTAAATGTTCTCAATAGAGTATCCAAATTCCACACTGGCATCAAACCAATGGTGTCAGTGGGATTAATATTCATATTTTGCATGTCAGAAAAATGAAGTACATATCTAAGTTCACACAAGAAGGTAAGCAGTGGTATTAGGATTTGACACCAAGGTGTACGGCTGGAGAGTACATGTCCTTAAACACAGTGCTTTACTTAACCTGATAGTAAAAATTCATACATTTTCTTTTCATCGCTATAAGAATGCTCATACTTTGTAAAATTAAAATTAAAATGACATCACGCAAAATAAGGATGACCCGTCCTTCTAACTAATGTTATCAAGGTATCTATATGGAAATTAAACAGTCTGCAAGACAATAAAAGGGATAATGGGATGTATGAGAAAGAGCAGTAAAGATATTCTGTATTAAAGACATTTATAATTTGATTAAATATAGTCTAACTTCATGGTCAGGTAATATTTTGATTACTCATAAGCTTAATTATCTGACTATACTTTTTAATTTAAGGCAGTAAACAGTTTCTTGGATAAATTTCTTAAAGCATACTTAGGTTTACACTGTGTGTATCCTGAAGGGCCCGAACCACAGTTCCCAGATTGATCAGTCTTAGAATTAAGGTAAGCATAACACTCCTCAGGACCAAAATCTGCACCTGAAAAATATGTGTGGTTAGTCATATTGAGCTTATATTAATTTAAAATAATTCATGAATATATTAAAATTTTGATATGGTTTAAAATATATTGCTCAAAATATAATC
>NC_043700.1:34338099-34355799 GCF_006229205.1 Suricata suricatta | reverse complement strand
GATGGACCTCGAGGATGTCATGCTAAGCGAAATAAGTCAGGCAGAAGACAGATACCATATGTTTGCACTCATAGGTCTAACAGGAGAACAGGAGAAACCTAATGGAGGACCATGGGGAGGGGAAGGAGGGAAGAGAGTTGGGGAGAGAGAGGGACGCAAAACCTGAGCGACTATTGAATACTGAAAGCGAACCGAGGGTTGAGAGGGGAAGAAGAGGGGTGAAAGGAGTGGTGGTAATGAAGGAGGGCACTTGTGAGGAAGAGCGTGGGGTGTTATATGGAAACCAATTTGACAATAAACTACTTAAAAAATAAAATTAAATAAAATAAAAAGAAGATGAACCTAGATTTAAGATCACACAAAATCATTTCAATGAAATATTTAAAAGTTGAAAACCCTCTTGCCAAAAAGATATCTTAAAATTAACCATGGTGTGCAGTTTATCTTCTGATTTTTAGCAAGTCTGGATATCTGTAAGAGTACCTGTAAGAGTCAAGTTTAAAAGTTGACTTATTGGTCAGTAACCTAATTTATATAAATGTCTTTTCAAGTCAAACCACTAAACTAATATCTTGTTGTATATTTTTCTTGGACCAAAACATCGTGGAGTCTCAGTTCTTACATTCACTATCCAATCCATGCACATAATGTGTTCAGTTCTCATAAAATCCAACCAATGGATATTATTTATTAAAACCTCCATTAGTTCTACTGTAGTTGAAGGAGTAAGCCAAAAATCTTTGATAGGAAGATTTAACCATTGCATTCTGGAGCTGAAGAAAAATGGCACACCGTAAGAGGGTCCGATCTCAGCTGAAACTCCCACAGGCTCTAGTAAACTGGAAATTAGCAGTTTATTTTATACCAGAAGGCATTTTAAAACCTGGTTATGGGTGACAAGTGAAAATTATTTGACTAGGTAGGGAAACAGGCCGTTTGGTGGACTTAAAAATAAGCCAAAGTTGAAGGATCTTCATAGCTACAGTGACAAGATTAGAGACTCAAGGGGTCTCAACATATAGTTCATTCTCCTCCTCAAGAATTTTTCCTGCTTTTAAATGTGTGAAGAGCAGGAGATTAAAATATAAGGAGATGGCTTCCATAAAGCAGTGTGGATATTTCTTCACTTTCTATGTTGTGGTTACATAGTTGCCAAGGGAAAGAGTTCAGTAAATATACCAACTCTCAGCTGAAAACCCTGGAAAGTTATGGCCATAGAAACAACAGTGAACTAGACAGACTGAACTTTAAGCTCTAACCAACGCTTAATACATATCACTTTCTGATTTAATTAAAGTTCCTCATTTCATACACTTAACAGAAGAAAAAGATAATAGTAGTATCTATTAAAAAAACCACTTTAGACTGAAAGCAGAGCTTCAAGAGGCAAAAATTGGAGACAATGAAAGAAATATAACTAGAAACGTCTTTATCATTCAAGGAAAAATATAAATATATCTACCTATATTAAAATAGTTGATAAAGAGAACATGATACATTATATAAATTACAAAGATAAGTATGCAAGAAGACAAAGTATCAAAAATAAATTAAAATTATGGAGATATTATTCAATATAATTTGAAATTTTAAGAAAATCCATATAATAATACAGTATTTACATCAAGTGTTCCAAGAAACTCACAGAAGAATTAAACACACACATATACGCAAATACATCCAAATATATGATGTGAAAACAGCTAACAAAGAAATTCTTGATGGCTTAAAGAGAAAAGAGACACAATTTGACAGATTTTCTTTAGAAAATATGGAAACAATATGATAATAAAGTAACATCTTTAAAATGCTAATGGTGAGAGTTTCCATTATAGGATGGCAACATAAGATTCTGAAGTCACCTCCTCCCACAGGAACACCAACTCTGCAGCTACATATGAAAAAATTTCATCTCAAAAAACTAAAAACTAACTAAGCAACTCTTACACATTGGGCAAATGAGAAAAATCTCTCATAGAATCCAGTAGAAAAGGCAGAGAGACAGATACCATACCAGGCATGGCAATCCACAATCACGAAGGAATAAATACAAAACCCAGAACAGAACAATAACACAGAGAGTTGGAGTGGCTATAGAACATAGAAAAAAATGCAGTATAAGAAAAAATTGTTTCTAAAGACAACCAAAGAATTTTTATAATGATAAGATTGTCAACCCATGAAGAAAATATTACAGAAAATATTATAAACATATCCCCTAAGATCAAAGCACCAAAACCTACTAAGTAACTGACAGAATTGAAGGAAGAAGCAGGTAAAAATAATAGCTGATTTTCTGTCAAGTCTCAAAAATGGACAGAACAAATGGAAGATCAGTAAGGAAATACAAAATTAGAACAACTCTACAAATGAACTATCTCTAACATATCAATGAACACCCTATCCAACAAAAGCAGGATACATATCCTTCTCCATTCATTTGGAAATTCTCCAAAATGGTCATACTCTTGAGACCTAGAGAGCTTAAACAAACTGAGAAGGAATGAAATCATATAAATTATGTTCTCTGGATACTGAATTATGTTTTCTGAAAACAATGTAATTAAATTCGAAATCAATACTAAAAGTACATTAGGGGATTACAAACATGGGAATTAAAAACCACTCTTCATCACTTCATTAATTTTTATTGACTAAATAATATTCTGCATTTTGTTTACTATGTCATCAATTGATGAATATTTGGGTTGTTTCTACCTTTTGGTCATTATGAATAATGGTATTGTAAACATTTGTATGGAAGGTTTTGGGGACATATGTTTTCCGTGTTCTTGGGTATATATCAGGGGTTAAACTGCTAAGTTCAACTTTTTGATGAACTTCCAAATTGCTTTCTAACACAGTTGTACTATTTTATATTCCCACCAGCAATGCATAAGAGTTCAGATTTTGCCATATCCTCACAACAATTGCTATTGTGTTTTAATTATGGCTATTTTAGTAAATGTGAAGAACTATCTTGTTGTGGTCTTAATTTAAATTTCCTTAATGACTAATAATGTTGAGCAAGTTTCATGTAATTAATCATTTCTATGTCTTATTTTAGAAATGTCTAGTCTAGTTTTTTTGCTTAATTGTTGAACTACATTATCTTTTTATTGTTTAGTGGGGTGAGTTTCTTATATCTTATATATCTATAATTAAAAATATGGTTGCAAATATATTCTCCCATTCAGTAAACTGTCTTTTCACTTTCTTCTTTTTTATTGTGTTTAGTTATTTATTTTGAGAGTGAGCAAGCAAGCAGGGGAGGGGCAGAAAGAAATGGAGAAAGCGAATTCCAAGCAGGCTCCACACTGTCTGTGCAGAGCCCAATGCAGGGCTCAAACCCATGAACCATGAGATCATGATCTGAGCCAAAACCAAGAGTCGTACACTTAACCGACTGAGCCACCCAGGCACCCCTCTCCTCACTTTCTTGAAGAAGAAAAGCTTTTGAAATTTTTAAGTCCAATTTATGCCTTTTTCTTTCATCACTTGTGTTTTAGGTGTCATATCTAAGAAAACACTGCCTAATCCCAGGTCACTAAGATTTACACCTGTTTTCCTCTAAAAGTTTTATAGTTTTAGCTCTTACATTTAGGTCCGTAATACATTTTAATTTAATTCTTATTTGGTGTAAGGTCCATTTTTTTGCATGTGAATGTACAGTTGTTCAAACACATTTATTAAAAAGATGTACAGCATATTTTTGCTAATTAAGAATTCAAGGTGGGCAGTTAGTTTCTTCTAGTCCTTATATTTATTTTGTCATCTAGCATCTATAATTGTTGACAAGAAATCTGACTCCCACTTGATTTTTCAAAGGTATTGTGTCTTTTTCTCCCACTTTAGATGTTTAATTTTTTCTGAGTAGTTTTGGTATGATCTCTTTATGTATTTTTTTATTTCAAGACATTCTTAAGATTCTGAAAGCATCAGTCAGTTAAGTGTCTGACTTAGGCTCAGATCATGATTTCACCATTCGTGAGTTCTAGCTCTGTGTCAGGGTCTGTGCTGACAGTTCAGAACCTGGAGCCTGCTTCAGATTCTGTGTCTCCCCCTCTCTCTGCCCCTCTCCAGTTTATGCGCGCTCTCTCTCTCTCTCTCTCTCTCTGTCAAAAATAAACATTAAAAACATTTTAAAGATTCTTAAGTCATCTTTAATATTTCCTGGTGAAACGTTTTTTTCTACTTTTACTCTTCAAGGGGTCAACTTATATTTTTGACATTAGTAACTTCATTTCATACTATTCTCTATATTTTAAAATATGTACTTTTTAAAAGATAAGTTCATTAGTCAACAATGAATTTTGTTAATTTCTATGATGATTATTTCTTCTTGCTTAATTCTTTTGACTCCTCGTTTAGTCCCACCACCCCCCAGCTTTTTAAGCATCATTCACAACCAGTCCTTACAGAAATAGATTTGGAAAGCAAATTATGAGTTCAAGTATGTGCTTTCATATACTTTTTAAAAAAAATCCATTTAGCATTGGGTGAAATTCACAATTCTACCTGCCAGCTCCAACAGAAGCTCTACCTTTTCAATGATCAAACCAATATGCTCATTTTTACATTTTAACAAGTATACCTTTCAGATCAAGATTTTATTTTTCTTTATTCATCTGTGTGTATATATAGATTAGATAGATAGGAATAAATAAATTGGTGGTACAGATGATTAGACATGATAGAGATATAGATAAGAGATAGGTAGATATCAATGATATTAGATAGATAACATATAGATGAGAGAGAGAGAGAGAGAGAGAGAGAGAGAGAGAGAGAGGAGATAGGACAGATGGAGATAAAAAAAGAGATATCTTTCTTCAAAATATCCTTTGTTGTTCAAATCACCTAGTTCCCTGGGAGAGCACTTTACCATTCTAGAAGTTTCTTTCCTTATATCTTTGTTTTGCCTTTCTTCAAACCAATAGTCATTCTATGTCACTGTATATCCATTTGAGGAGTTGATCATTACTTTCCAACTCCTTTTTACGCAGAAATTAAAGTGGGCAATTACTCGTTACAGTGGGGGAAAATGTTGAGCCACTTGGCTATTTATATGAATATCCTAAATGTTTCCTCTGTCAATCACTCTTACCTCTTCTGACAAGAACTGCTGTTGCCGTTGCTGCTGTCTCCATTATCTTCAGAGAAGATTCCACGTATATTTTGTGCCATGGTTTTCCTTTTGGTTTTCAACCTCAAAGCACATCATCTTTCAATGAATTTCTAGTTACTAGATCATCATTACTCGTTTTTGGGATTTTCATAATCCTTGTAGTTTCCAGGTGTGAATGTGTGTATCTCTGGCTGTGTGTATCCGCATGTGTGATTTAAATTGTACTTAAATGCCAGTTTATATTTATGATCCTTTAATGTCCACAGCCATATGCATTTATTTTTGCTAAGAAAACTGTGGATAGGGAGTGAGAGAGGGAAGTGTAACTTATATTCAGTCTACTTTTTTTTCCTTATCAAATGAAGAGCCCATAGACTGAATCTTTTCCTTTATTATTTTGTGTAGATAATTCATAACTTTAATTCCAGATAAGTTGTCTGATATTTTTGTAAAGTATTCCCTATCTTTTTTCTATAATCCTTTAAGATATATATAGATATATATACTAAAAATCACATTATTTTTAAAGTCACAATTATGTATCAACATCTATTTCTTTTTGGTTTCCAGAAAACACATATATAAGAAATAAAATTATAATAAATACCTTCACCAAATACATCCACACACTGTTTTATCCCACTTATACAACTTCCATTCAGACAAAGCCATTGATTCTCTCCACATGGATGCCCATTCTGAATAAAAAAGTTATCTTGACATGTTGCAGATGTTCCATTACAATATTCAGGGAGATCACATTCATCAGAGGAAGGCCTACATATTTCTCCTTTTGCCGAATACTGATGGAATGGAATAAATAATACTGAATAAAGCAGAGTGTGAACATATAAATAGCATAAAAAAGATGACTTTGTTCATGTAGATAATACAGAAAAATCTTAAAGGCTCTTACTTGGCAATTTTTACAACATTCACCAATATCGCAAGTTGAACCAACTTTCAGTGTGCATGTGGTATGATCACAACATGAGTTTGAGTTAGCAGCACAGTCCTGAAAGGCAAATCAAATGCTCTGAGTACCTTCCAACTTTTACTCACATTAGACAGATATTTTAATGGTGACAACATATTATATAATATACAGATAGATGATTAAATTGCATGTTAGCAAACACAAAAAATAGAGCCACTTATTCATTTACCTCACAGATATTTATTGGCTACTACTCTGCAACCCTGTATACTCTTTATATTCCTAGAGTAGGTTTGACTATATTGGTAGTAGGATTTTTCTGAAACTCTGAGTTCACCAAAGCCCAAACATCAAGCTCTCAGGTTCTTGCAGACAAAGAGATAGTTAAATACAAGACATAAAAGAAACATAAATTTATCATTTTCATTATAGTGACTGGTTCATAATCAACCGTTAGGAACGTAGTGTGTTTTAATAAGTCTGTGACTTTTATAGAATGTTCAAAGTTTAATTTACTTTTATTTTCTAAACGCAAAGAGTTAGAAAATGATATTTCTAAATATAACTGAAATTATCACTCATCCATATCTTATTATGCCTTGATGAATGTTATGATTCATCCACATGTTTTTGTTTACAAAAATTATATTATTACACTTAATAAAAGCAACAGATAAGAATAGAGAAGGTTGGAGAGATAATGCTCACACACACACACACACACAAACACACACACTTTTAAATTGTCAGGGATATGGAATAGGGTAAATTGGATGAAAATTTCAATAAGTTACATAAAAATAAGTCGTGGATTTCCCTAGTCTTAATATGAGTCATAGCATAATACTTTTTAAGGTAAAGTAAATTTGAAGTATTTTCCAGAACTAATCTGCCTAGCCAATGTTATTGTTATTGTTACCCATATGGGATTCCAGAGAGTAAAGTTATATCCAGGGGCTGGCTCAATCATATTAGAATTCATAGAACTAAGATACACTTTTTTCAATTTTCACTAGAAATTTTCAAAGTGTTTTCATTTAGACTCAAACAAGAAAAAACAAGTAGGTACCTGAAAATATTCCTTAAAAGCAGTACATCACCCAACTGGGTATCTGAAAGCTCACTTTCTGGGGCACCTTGATGGCTTAGTTGGTTGAGCATCTGACTTAAGCTTAGGTCATGATCTCATATCTTGTAGGTTTGAGCCCCGGGTCAGGCCATGTGCTGACAGCTCAGAGCCTAGAGCCCGCTTTGGATTCTGTCTCCCTCTCTCTCTGTCCCTCCCCATTTGCCCAATTTCTCCCTCCGTCCATCTCTCTCTCTCTCTCTCTCTCTCTCTCTCTCTCTCTTTCTCAAAAACAAATAAATATGTTAAAAATTTGAAAGCTCACTTTCATATTGGGGAGGGTACACAATAATAACTTTAGCTATTTCTGTAGGGAATACTGAACTTCTTTCATGTATTGATTTTTTTCACATCCATACACCCGTTGTGAGTTTCACAATCTCTCTCTCCCTTAGTGCATTCTTTTATCTCTAGTCCTCCCTCCTCCCTCCAATCCAGCAGCTTTATCTAAGATTTTTGTGGGTTGTAAAACATGCATTTGTTGATTGTGTATAATCCAAACATTTTTTACTTAAATATTGACCTGCATTAAAATATTCAAAGCCACAAATGTGACTCATTTTCTTGTTGAATTGTGAAAATTTTGTATCTATTTTCCTGAATGCCAGCATATCTTAGGCTTGGAAGAAATATGAGCATTACCTTATTTTACTGTGCTTCAGTTCATTGTACTTTGCAGATACTATTTTTTTTTAATGTAAGGTGAAAACCCTAAATTGAGCAAGTCTACCAGCATCATTTTTCAGTCTCTGTGTCACATTTTGGTAATTCTTTCAATATATTTGTAGTGGTGATCTGTTTTCAGTGACATTTGATGTACTATTGTGATTTTGTAGAGTGTCATGAACCATTGCCCATATAAGACAATAAACTTAATTGAGTAGTTCTGACTGCTGCACTGATGAACTTCTCCCCTATCTCCTTCTTCTCAGGCCTCCCTATCCCAGGAAACACAGCAACATTGAAATTAGGCCAATTAATAATCCTATAATGACCTCTAAGTGTCCAAGAGAAAGGAAGAGTCAGATGTTTCTCACTTTACATGAAAAGCTAGGAAAGATTAAGCTTAGTGAGAAAAGCATGTTGAAAGCTGCAAGAGGCCAAAAGGTAGGCCTCTTATGCCAAAAAGTTAGCCAAGTAGTGAATGCAAAGGAACAGTTCTTGAAGGAAATTAAAAATGACTGAATGCATAAATGATAAGAAAGCAAAATGGCATTATTGCTAATAACATTTCCTTAAGCCAAAGCCTCATCCACTGCAAGGCCCTAATTCTCTTCAATTTTACGAATGCTGAGAGAGGTGAGGAGGCTGCCGAAAGGTCTGAAGCTAACAGAGGTTGCTTCATGAGGTTTAAAGAAAGAGGCTGTATCCATCACGTAAAAGTGCAAAGCAAGTGTTGATGTGGAAGCTGTAGCAAGTTATCTAGATGTGGCTAAGATCATTAATGAAGGTGGCTATGCTAAGCAACAAATTTTCAATATAGATAAAGCAACCTTGCATTGAAAGACAAGGTAGGGGGGAGAAGGTAATGTCTGGCTTCAAAGCTTCAAAGGATAGGCTGACTCTTGTTGGGGGCTAATGCAGCTCTGACATTTAGTTGAAGGAAATATGCATTTACCGTTTCAAAAACTTTAGGGCTCTTCAACATTATGCTAAATCTACTCTGTCTGAGCCTGATGAATGGAACCACAAAGTCTGGATGACAGCACATCTGTTTACAACCTGGTTTAAAACCACTGTCGAGAAACAGCTCAGAATAAAAGAATCCTTTTAAAATATTACTGCTCATTGACAACGCACCTGATGACCCAAGAGTTCTGATGGAGAGGCACAATGAGATTAATGTTGTTTTTGTTTTTACTAATACAACATACATTCTCTAGCCTATTGATCAAAGAGTCACTTCAACTTACAATTTGTAAGGCTATAATTGCAATGGATAGTGAGTTCTCTAATGGACCTCACCAGAGTAAGTTGAAAACTTTCTGGAAAGGACACACTATACCAGGTGCCATAAAAAGCAATCATGATTTATTGAAAATGGTCAAAATACCAACATTAACAGGATTTTGGAACAAGTTGATTCCAATCTTCATGAATAACTTTGAGGGGGTCAAGGTTTCAGTGTAGGAAGTAATTACAGATGTGATGGAAATAGAGGAAACACTAGAATTGGCAATGAGGCCTGAAGATGTGATTGAATCACTGAAATCTCATGATAAAACAACAGATGAGGAGTTCCCTCTAATGGCCAAGCAAAGAAAGTGTCTTTTTCAGATGGAATTTCCTCCCACTGAAGATGCTGTGAAGATTATTAAAATGACAAAGATTTAGAATATTATATAAATTTAGTTGATTAAACAGCAGCAGAGTTTGAGATGATTAACCCCAATTTGAAAGAAGTTCTACTGTGGGTAAAATGTGCTCAGACACCACCACATACTTATAGAGAAACTATTCATAAAAGAGCCAACCAACGCAGGGAGCTTCATTGTTATTTTTATTTTATTTTCTAATGTTTTATTTATTTTTGAGAGAAAGAGAGAGAGAGAGACAGCATGAGCAGGGAAGGGTCAGAGAGAGGGAGACACAGAACTCAAAGACAAGCTCTAGGCTCTGAGCTGTCAGCACAGAGCCCGATGCAGGGCTCGAACCCATGAACCATGAGATCAGGACCTGAGCTGAAGTTGGACGCTTAACTGACTGAGACACCCAGGCCCCCCTGTTATCTTATTTTAGAAACTGTCACAGACACTCCAACCTTCAACAGCTACCACCTTGATCAGTCAGCAGCCATCAGCATAAAGGCAAGATTATGACTTGCTGAAAGCATTTTTTAACAGTAAAGTATTTTTAAATAAGATATGTACCTTGTTTTTTTAGACATAATTCTATTCACACTTAATAGACTACAAGATAATATAAGCATATAATTATATGTACTAGGAATCAAAAATAATCATTTTATTTATTTTATTGTGATACTCGCTTTATTCTGGTTTTCTGGAACAAATCCAAAATATCTCTGACGTACTCCTGTACTAGGGAAGAACACACTCCAGAGGGAAAGTGAAAACCTAGGTCAGCTCAGTTATAGGATTAATGACCTTGAAAATCATCTGTATGGATAATCTATGAACCACTGAATCCATATCCTTACATATAAGTGCACTTATCAGTTTATTATAATTTCTATGTGTGTTTTTATCTTTTTTGCAGAAAAGTGATTTTGATGCATTAGGGGAAATGGCAGTATAAAAATTTATCCCTAATTTTTCACATATATCTTCCAAATGAGTACTAACCTCTTCATTCCCACAGTCACATTGTTCTCCTTGTTCCACTTGTCCATTACCACAAACCGCAGATTTGTATGATGGATCTATGCGTGGCTGATTTTGAAGACACTGGGAGGATGGCTTTGAAATAAACTTGGCAAAGTCCTCCATGCTGCAGGTGCTAAAGGTCTTCACACCACTGGAATGACTAAACATACATCGATCTTCAGGTTTTTATATAAGTATTGCTTCATAAATCGCCTAGACTTTGACTAAAGCTTTTTAATAGCATTCCACAACAGTCAAAGTGCTCCATTTTGTTAGTGTCAAAATTTTATTTTCTGTGCAAGGGAAGTCAGTTTTTCAAGAATTTAGATTAAATACTCAGCAATAAATCATAGAATTTTATTGGTTCTTATCTTACACTCATTCTTTTGTTTTCTTGTATATTTCCTGCCTCACAGAGTACTGTTCCATTTGTTGCTTCTTTTTCCTTACATGACTCCTAAACATTATAATATCCTTTATTAACAAATGAGATTGAGCTTTCCACTCCTTTATCTATATTTATTCTTAGGAAATCCTAAAGTGCTGAGAGCTCAGATAGTTGTTGCTAATGCCCTAATATATCACCTAAACTCAGAAGTCCAGTACCAATTCTTTACTCAGAGACAACATTTCTGAGCACACATCTAAAATACCATTCCATTACATCTTTATTCTTTCAGTGACATTTGTTATTCTTTAAAATATTTATCAACCACAAAAATATTATTTATTTAATTATTTGTTCATTATCTTCCCCTACTAGTTTCTTAGCTCCAGGAGAAAAGGCATTCCAACTATTTTGTTCTCTAGCACAGAGTAAAGAGCTTTCTCTCTATTTTTTAAATAAATGAGCCCAGTGGAATAAACTATCTTTTATAAATAGTACATTATTTTATTAATGTTGCATTATGACTTTTATTATTCTGCATAGTATTAATACATGAAAAAGTTATATGCATAAAGATTTATAATTTGATGACAGATATAGCTAATATGAAGTTATTGAATTTTACAGCTGGAGACTCAAACCTTAGTCCTTTGGATCACCACAGGGAAATGTAAATGTTATTTACATGAGGATCATGAAAAAATAAGAAATTTAAACTTTTTAGGGGGAGGTCACATCCCAATTGAACATACCCTATCATTATAATAACCACAAATAATTAACTTATTATTACATTGCCAACAATTCAGATGATTTCTGTCCAAATACCAAAAACCAAAGGGAGAATTTTTATAGCAGTATAATACTAAGAACTAGGCAATTTAAGATGTGTTTACTATGTGTGAACTCATTTGTAAGGGATACACTTCCTGGCATAAATAAATGTTGTCATTAGAAAGAAAATATCAATCATAATTATAAGCAACTAGACAATTAATTTGCAGTTTGAATCTTAGCAAACACTTGCTCAAAGTTCTCAATCTCCATTCTCTCATTTTTCCTTGATAATAGAGCTTCTAATTTTCAGTCAAATACAGAGCTTCCTTTTATAGTGTCTACATTTCTTAGCCTTTTGTAAATTTAGGGTAAGATCTATATAAAAGTCAGATAATTGGCCTAAAACAAAACCATATTTTAAATTATATAAAGTAATGTTGACAGCCATATTTTTATTAGAATAAAATTGGTGACTATGTAGTTAGAGCTTCCATCATTAAGTATGAGATATGAAAGCCACTGTGTAGAAATTAATGTAAAATTATACTGTGAAATGCCATGCAATTAATAGAATTCTAATTTCCCAAAATAAAATTAACTTATCTTTGTTTTAAGCGGTTATTACTTTGGGGCTTCTGAACTTACATTCAAATATAAAAACAAATTAAGCCCCAATAAACACAGATCTCAATCAGGATGTTGTCGTTTTAATCCCGTTTCAAACATTCATCTTCTCACCACAATGTTGCAAAGCACCGGCAGCAGGATGCAGTGTTCTCATGAGGTGGAGAACACTAGAAGAGATCATCGTTTGCTTAATCCGCAAGCAAAACATGTGTTCAATATTTGTCTTTTTCAGAAGCAACACTCATGAGTAATAAAATTAATCAGTCTTCAAATATAACATTGAAGAGATTATTAGAGACATTTCAATTAGTAACTAAAAACAGATATACAACAATTCAACACATTCTCTTACTGTGAAGTTTGTATAGCATAGAAATAATAAAACAAAAATGAAAAACAAATGATAAAAATAATTACTATCATTAAATAAGTCTCAATAAATTTCAAAATATGTAAATATAAAAGCAATAAATATTAAATCAGAAATCAATAATGAAAAGACATCTAGATGATCCATAAATATTTGAAAATCCTGACATACCTCTAAAACAACCTGGTAGACAAAAGGAATTACAAAGAAAATGAAAACATTTTGACTAAATTGTGGGAAGCTGCAAAGATTCAGCCAATCGGCAGCTTACAGGCAGGAAATGTCACTCCCTGAGGGGAGCTGCCTGAATTACAAAGATCGGCTAGGGAAGTGCTATTCACGATTCTGGGACTGGAGACTGGAGAAGCCAGTAGAACAAAAGATCAACCGCATTTGGGCTTAAGTGGTGTCAATTGCTCCCCTGCCCAGAGTTGCAGTCTGCAACTCTCTTACCGATCTGGACTCTCTTACCGATCCTGTAGATGCTGTGTTTGAAATTTCAGTTTCGGTTTCCCCTTTTCCTAAAAAATCACTTGACCCTGTTTCCTAGCAACCAACCTAGGTCAGCTTCCTGCCCTAAACCCTATATAGGTGTGGGTATTTTCTCAATAAACAGAGGCTTGATCAGAAACGCTTGTCTTGCCTTCACTCTCTGTGCTCCCTGCCCCCCAATTCTCTCTCCCTCCCTCGGAAACCCTCGAGGATCGACTGCCCCACCAGCCGGGAAGGAACAGACACTAAATGAAAAAGAAACACAAAATATCAACATGTATGATATGCAATAGAAGCTGTGGTTAGAATGAAATGTGCAGCCTTAAAGAGCTTACACAAAAAGAAAGACGGTTTAAAATAAAATATTTGAGTCTTCACGCGAAAAATCTAGGGGAGGGCTCCTGGACGGCTCTGTCAGTTTAACATCCGACTGTTGATTTCAGTTCAGGTCATGACCTCAGGGTTGTGAGATAGAGCTTCACATTGCTGTGATCGCAGAACCTGTGAATTCTCTCTCTCTGCACCCCTCCCCAGCTTGCTTGCTCGCTCTCTCTCTCAGTCTCTCTTAAAATAAATAAAAATAAACAAAAAAATTAGAGGAAAAAATTAGTTTACCCCAAAGTATGCATAAAATTAAGAAAATAAATTGGACAAGTGATGAGAGTCAATAAAATTAAAATGCAGACTTAAAGCCTTAAAAATTAATTAATTTGATAAAACCCAAGAGAGAGATTGGGGAAAAAAGAGAAAAACACAAATTATATGAGACATAAAAGAAGTAATATCACTAGAGATCCCAGTGACTTAAAAAAAAAAAATAAGTGGAATTTAGGCTTGTGAAGATGGCAAGGTAGGAGGACCCTAAACTCACCGCACCCCATGTTTACAACCAGATGTCACTCACATCCAATTAATATACTGGACAGCAATCCAAAGACTGGCAGAAGAAACTCCACAACTAAATGTAGAGAATAAGTCACACCAGAGAGCTTAAGAAGGGCGTAAATAGTGGTTGGGAGCTGCCCACAGGAAAGAGGCTCTGAGAAGGGAGATCACCAATGGATCCACATAGAGGAAAATGAATTCCCATAATGTTTGCTTTGAAAACCAGAGAGACTGACTTCCATGAGCTCCAGCAGAATTCGGAGCCTGGAGCTTTAAAAGTCAGCTGACTCAGCACTGGGTCAGCCAGAAAGTGATGGGTCCTTGCTCTTCAGGAGACAGCAGCCTTTGGAAAGGCAACATAGAAGTTGCACTTTGCACAACAGCTGGGGCCAATGAGAGAAAGATCAGTTTATATTGATTTCAGAGTGTGATGGGGACTTCTCCAGGAACAAAGGAGCTGGTGGGTGCCACTTTCCTCCCAGATATTAAGCACAAACACAAAGCCACCTGCAGGAGGTGGCACTGTGCAGACACTTGCTACCTAACCTGCTAGCAGTGCACCCTGCTCATGAGTTTTCTTGAGGAATCACATACTCCAAACCTGCTGGCCTCAGCCCTGGGCTCAGCACAAAGTCTGTTAACTGCACACACACCCCACCCAGCTGCCTCAAGCCTAGGAGCCACGCAACCACATGTCCTGCCAGGTGGCCACCGCATTGTGAGGTATCTGGCCTAGGACTATCAGCTCAGTGAAAATGTTGCTAACACCACTGAAGTGCCCCAGAGCCCTCCAGTGGTCACACCCCCTCAGAATCAGACTGCTTGGGTCTCACTAACACCACAGAGATGAAGCACAGTCAGTGCAGATGTCTGGAGTGAAAGAAAAAGCAACTCAGGCACAACAGCAGGATGCAAGCAGCACACATAGAAGACTCCCTTGCAGTGCCAAGTTCTGGTGAAAAGGAGACATTGCACCACAGGGCACTACAAGACCTCTACTCCATAAGACCACTGCTTTCAAGAGCAGGAGATGTAACCAACTTTCCTAACACAGAGAAACAGACAAAGCGAGGTAGACAAAATGAGGAGACAGCGAGATATGTCCCAAATGAAAGACATGACAAAATCACAGAAGGAGATCTAAGTGAAACAGAAATAAGTAATATGCCTGATAAGTAATTTAAAATAATGATCCTACAAAGATACTAACTGGACTTCAGGAAAAAATGGAGGATATCAGTTAGACCCTTGACAAATAGATATAAAATAACATATCAGAGATGAAGATCTCAATAAATGAAATTGAAAACAACAAGTGGAATAAATGGTGGGCTACAGGAAGGAGCAGGATGCATCAGTGACCTGGAGGATACAGTAATGGAAATTAATCAAGCTGAACAGGGAGAGACACACAAATACTGCATAATGACTCAATGCAGTATGACTGCATGACTCCATTAAGCATAATAGTGTTTGCAATATAGGGATACCGAAGAGGAAGAAAGAGAAAAGGGTTCAAAAAATGTATTTGATGAAATAATAGCTGAAAACTTTTCCAGTCTAGGGAGGGATACTGAGCTCCAAATTCAAGAGGCACAGAGATTCCCCATTAAATCAACCCAAAGAGGTACACACCAAGACATAGAGTAATTAATATGACCAAAAAAACTCCACATAACTGTGATAAAAAAAACAACTGTAAAAGTTGCAAGAGAAAAGAAAACAGTTACATACAAAAGAAATAACATGAGACTATCAGCTTATTTTTTAGCAGAAACTCTATAGGCCAGAAGGGAATGGCACAATATATAAAACATGCTGAAAGGGAAAAATGGGCAGCCAATAATACACTATCTAGCTTTCATTCAGAATAGAGGAAGAGATAAAGTGATTCCCAGACAAACAAAAATTAAGAAAATTCTTAACCACTAAACTAGCTCTACAAGAAATGTTAAGGGAGACTCTGTGAGTGGAAAATAAAAGCCATAAATAAGAGTAAGAAAATAGGAAAAACAAAAACAAAAAAATTAAGTATACCAGTGAAAATCAGTCAAGAGAAGCAAAAAGTAAAAGGATGTAAACTATGATACAGAATATCTAAAACATAAAGAGGAAAGGGGTAAAGTATGAGTTCAAAATTAAGTGATGACCAGCTTAATACAGACTGCTATATGCAGAAGATGGTTTGTATAAACTGAATGGTAACTAAAAATCAAAAAGTAGGAATAAGTATACAAAAAATAAAGAGTCCAAAAAAAAAGCGGGGGGGGGAGGGAGACTGGAATCCAAGTATATTCCTAAAGAAAACCAGCAAACTATGACAGAGAAAGAGAAGTAAGGTTTGGAGAAATACTAAAAAAACAATGAAAATACAAGTAACAAAATGGCAATAAATACATGAATAACTACTTTGAATGCAAATGAACTAAACTCTCCAAACAAAAGACATAGATGACAGAGAGAAGACCTATCTCTATGTTGCCTATAACAGACTCATTTCACAATTAAAGACACCTGGGGATTAAAAGGGGATGGTGAAAAAACAGATATTGGTGAGGATGTAGAAAAGGGGAACTCTCTTACTGTTTGTGGAAATGCAAACTGGAACAGCCACTCTGAAAAACAGTATGAAAGTCCTCAAAATTTAAAAATAGAACTTGCCTTTGATCCATCAATTGTACTACTAGATATTTACCCAAAGAATAAAAAACCATTAATTTGAAGTTATATATGCACCCTGATATTTAAAGCAGCATTATCTATAATAACCAAACTATGAAAACAACCCAAGTGTGCACTGACTGATGAATGGATAAAGAAGATGTCTCACACACACACACACACACACACACACACACACACACACACTGTAATATTAATCATCCATTAAAAAGAATGAAATCTTGCTATTTGCCATACAATAGATACCTAGAGAGTAAATGCTATGCCAAATAAGTCAGTCAGAGAAATACAAATACAAAAAGATTTCATTCATATGTGGAATTTAAGAAACAAAACAGGAAAAACTAAAAAAAGTTGGGGGGGGTAGGAAACCAAGAAACAGAACCTTAACTATAGAGAACTAGCTAACTAATGGTTACCAGAGGAGAGGTGAATGGAAAGATGGGTTATATAGTTGATGATAATTAAGGAGTGCACTTCTGATGCGTGTTGGGGCCCAGTAGGCAAAAAATACCCTCAAACAATATTTGGCCTCCTGGACCCCACATATGGCTTCTGTTCATCCTATGATTTTTTCGTTGCTTTGCAAAGAGGCATATACTTTTAGGCTTTGAATCAACTTAGGTCAGTCAGTGACCTTCCCTTACTTTATTTTCTGGCTCTTTGTCTGCTGTTGGGAGTGAACGTAATCCTCTGCCAAAAGATTTGCTTTGAAGGATCAGCATCTTACCCTTGAATAACTGATGAAGGGCCTTAAGGAATGTATATCTCCTCATAGAATTCTTCAGGTTTATCTTATGTTTAAAACCAGACTATTATTAGGGGATTCCTCTTTTGTAATGACTTAATCCTGTTACTTACTACTGTCCTGATAAGAATGACCTTTTCCGGAGCATGCCTTCAAGGACCTTGAACTATGTAACCATTAAAGAAACGATGTAATCACCCATGGTATATAAGAC
>NC_043700.1:34334476-34337999 GCF_006229205.1 Suricata suricatta | reverse complement strand
AAAAATTCTCAATAAAATACTAACAAATAGAATCCAACACTACATTTAAAAAAAATCATTCACCATGATCAAGTGGGATTTATGCCCAGATTGCAAGGGTGGTTCAATATTTGCAAATTAATCAACATGATATATCAGATCAATAAGAGAAAGGATATTGGGCACCTTGGTGGCTCAGTCAAACGTCCAACTTCAGCTCAGGTGATGATCTCGCAGTTTGTGAGTTTAAACCCTGTGCTGGGCTCTGTGCTGATACGCTGGAGCCTGGAGCTGGCTTAGGATTCTGTGTCTCCCTCTCTCTCTGCCCCTTCTTGCTCAAATTCTCTCTCTCTCTCTGTCTCTCATATAAAGAAACATTAAAAATAATAGAAAGGATATAAAGTATATGATTATTTCAATAGACACAGAAAAAACATTTGACAAAGTAAAACATCAACTTTTGATAAAAGCTCTCAACGAAGTAGGTTTAGAGGGAACTTATATCAACGTAACAAAGACCATATAAGAAAAACCCACAATGAACATACTGCTCAATAGGGGAAAATGAGAACTTTCTCTTTAAGACGAGGGAGGAGACAAGGATACCTACACTCACCACTTTTATTCAACATAGTACTGGAAGTCCTAGCTATAGCAATCAATAACAAAGAGAAATAAAAGGCATGAAAATTGATAAAGAAAAAGTAGAATTTTCACTATTTGCAGGAGACATGTTGTCCTATAGGGAAAACCCTAAAGATCTTCAAAAAAAAAAAAAATGCTAGAACTTAAAAAAAAAGAATTCAGTAAGGACACAGGATACGAAATTAATGTATAAAAATCCATTACATTTCTATAATAAAAAAGCAACAGAAAGAGGAATCAAGAAAACAATCCCATTTACAATTGCACTTTATAATTAGAGACCTAGGAATAAACCAAACCAAAGTGGTAAAAGACGTGTACTTCAAAAATTATAAAACATTGACAAAGGTGACATAAAGAAATAGAAAGACATTCCATACTCATGGACTGGAAAACAAACAAATTTTGTTAAAATGTTTAGACCACCTAAGGCAATCTACACATTTATTGCAATCCCTATCAAAGTACCAACATTTTTCACAGACCTAGAACAAACAATCCTAAATTTTTATGGAACCACAGAAGATGCCAAAGCAATTTTGAAAAAGAAAAAGAAAACTGGAGTCAGCACAATCCCAGACTTCAAGTTACATTACAAACCTGTAATCATCAAAACAATATGGGATTAGCACGAAATAGATGCATAGAGAAATAGAACAGAATGGGAACCAGAAATAAACCCATAACTGTATGGTCAATTAATTTTTGGCAAGGGAAAAAAGAATATCTAATGAGAAAAAGACAGTCTTTTCAACAAATGGTGCTGGGAAAACTGGACAGCAACACGCAAAAGAATGAACTCGGACCACCTTCTCAAACCACACACAAAAATAAACTCAAAATGAATTCAGGATTTGAATGTGAGACCTGAAACTATAACAATTCTAGATGACAACAAAGGCAGAAATGTCTATAATATAAGCCATAGCAACATTTTTCTATATATGTCTCTGAGACAAATGAAATAAAAGCAAAAGTAAACCATTGGGACTATTTCAAAATAAAATGACTCTGCAAAGCAAACAACCAACAAAATTAAAAGACAACCTACAGAATGGGAGAAGATATTTGCAAATGACACACCCAATAAAAGGTTAGTGTCTAGAATACATAAAGAACTTAAAAAATTCAATACCCCAAAGACAAATAACCCAATTAAAAATCAGCAGAAGACATGGACAGCCATTTCTCTGACAAACATATCTAGATGACCAAAACCTACATCAAAAGATGCTATATGTCACTCATTATCACAAAAATGCAAATCCAAACCACAGTGAGATATCACCTCACACCTGTCAGAATGGCTAAAATCAAAGACACAAGAAACAGTAAGTGTTAGTAAGAATATGGAGAAAACAAACCCTCTTGCAGTATTAGTGGAAATGCAAACTGGTGCAGCCACTGAGGAAAACAGTATAGAGATCTCAGAAAGTTTAAACTAGAGCTACCCTATGATCCTAGTAGTAGTTGCACTACTGGGTATTTACCCCCCAAAACTACAAAAACACTAATTCAAAGGGACACGTGCACCCCTACACTTACAGCAGCAATACCCAAATTATGGAAGCAGACAAAGTGCTCCTTAATTGATGAATGCACAAAGAATATGTGGTATTTGTATGCAATGGAATATTATTTAGCCATAGAAAACAATGAAACCTTACCATTTGCAATCACATAGATGGAGCTAGAGTATATTATCCCAAGTGAAATAAGTCAGTCAGAGAAGGACAAACACCATATGATTTCACTCAGATGTAAAATTTCAGAAACAAACAAAGGGAAAAAAAAGAGATAGAGATAAACCAAAAAACAAACTTAACTACAGAGAACAAACTGATGGTTACCAGAGGGGAAGGGGGGGGGGCAGGGAGGAGAACGATGTGGTCAGTGAAATAGGTGATGGGGATTAAAGAGCGTTCTTGTCATCATGAGCACGAAGTGTTATATGGAATTGATGAATCGCTAAATTGTAAACCTGATACTAAAAAAATACTGTTTGTTAGCTATGCTGCATTTAAAAATAAGTTTTTCAAGCAAATTAAAATTATAGAAACTTTATGACTAATTTCAAGGAAATATTTTTTTTAAATCTCAATCTAAAACTTCTCATCTCATAAAAATAAAATTATTAAATGGCTTTCCAGAAAGAGAATTCTAATTCACTTTACTGGTCAATTTCTATCAAATAGTTTGTGAAGAACTAATATCAATTTTGAAAAATCACTTTTAGAAAATTTTATGAGTCCAATGTTACCCTGATAATGAATCAAGACAAAATAATTACAGGAGAAAACAACCTAAAGCCCAATGTCCTTCATAAATATAGAGGCAAGTATTAAGGGTAAAATCCAGCAACAGGTAGGACAAATACTAAAAAGTTATTATGCATCATATCCAAATGTGGTTCATGCCAAATAAGAACAAGTTATTTAAACAATTGAAGATCAATAAAATGTATTTCAACATTTCAATTGAAAAAAGTAAAATCAACAATAACAACATGTAATCATCTGAAATCTACTCATGATGGAAACTTTGGCAAACAAGGACTAAAAAAACAACTTCCTCAGTCTGTTTAAAAGCCTCTGCGATTCATGTGCCTGTAGGCCATCTGGATGTCCTCTTTGGAGAAGTGTGTTTATGTCTTCTGCCCATTTCTTCACTGGATTATTCACTTTTCGGGTGTGGAGTTGGGAGTTCCTTGTAGATTTTGAAATGATGCTCAACATCACTCATCATCAGGGAAATACAAATCAAAACCACACTGACATACCACCTCACACCAGTCAGAGTGGCTAAAATGAATAAATCAAGAGACTATAGATGCTGGTGAGGATGTGGAGAAACGGGCACCCTCCTACACTGTTGGTGGCAATGTAAACTGGTGCAGCCG
>NC_043700.1:34322727-34334376 GCF_006229205.1 Suricata suricatta | reverse complement strand
CTAAGAAACAAGATTAAAGGAGTATGAATCAAGAGAGAGAGAATGAGGAAAGGTCAACATAAGTCTGTTACATTGAGATGGCAATTGTGGCTCCATTCTGCTGGGACCTCAAGAAGTGTACAGCAGATTTAATGGATTTGTCCTTAGATGGTCAGGGAGCTGGTGCTCCAATGAAGTGGGTAAAGACTGCCCCACTGAAGAGGTGATTACCTTTATTTTAAGGCCTCTTTTGCTTATTTTGCCTAGGGAAGAAGCTGGTTGGCATTCATGAATTTTAAAATGTTGACCTGGTCATTGAGCACTTCTTGTGGGACTTGAACTTAAGAGAGGACTCTTCATACTTTGTTCCAACTTGCATTCCTCTTCCCACACTTTCTTGTCTCTAAATGTTCAGGTTGGCTCTATCCATATCCTTGACCAAATACCATTTGCCATTGCTGAAGCTATGTAGATCCCAACCTGTGGCACTTCTCTAATACAAGATGGAAAGCTATATGTATTGTATGCAAATATGTTTATTGTGATGGTCTTAATCTAATTGGAGAATAGTATGAATAGTGATTTTTTTCTTCAAAAAAAGATTCCACCTAGCATATTGAAAGTACATGTCCTTGAAAAAAGACAGGTTTTTTTTTCCCATCTACAGCCAGATATGGGAACCCCTATGTGCCATTGATGTGAAGTGACTGAGATACATTGGTGCAATAGATATAGATGACATGGAGCTCTGGGGTTCCTATTCATACTATTTACTTACACTGTCTGGGTACTTTTATTAGCTACCAGATATGCTATTTTGACTATTAGACAGATTAATAGGCCCAATGTTTAATCACATGGATCTGAAAATACCCAAATTATTAAGAAAATAATCAATTTTAGTAACATAGTCACTTACTAGTTCCTGTAAGCATGCTCAACTCCACAAGGGTGCAGCTCCAAAGAACTCTGGGGGATGGCACTGCACATCTTCTGTGATACTTCTCAGAAATTCCACATGTAACATAATCTAATCCATCAGGAATATCTTTATTTTTTATTGTATCCTAATGATCAGAAGTGCCAAAGGACGCATGTGTATGACAGCATGGACCTGCAAGTGCCCTCTCTCTACATAACTTAAGCCTCTCTCTACTTGTTAAAGATATCCTCATTGTCATCAAATCATGTATGATTCCAAATTTACAATTATTTCAAAAAGGCATGTTTTCTATAACCCTTTCTTATGTTTTTGTTCCAAAATTTTATTTAAATTCTAGTTAGTTAACATACAATGTAATCTTGTTTTCAAGGTAGAATTTAGTGATTCATCACAGTACTCACCACAAGTACCCTCAACACCCATCACCATTTTGCCCATCTCCCTACTCACCACCCCTCCAGCAACCCTCAGCTTGTTCTCTATAGTTAAGAGTCTGTTTTATGGTTTGCCTCTTTTCTCCCACTATGTTCATCTGTTTTGTTTCTTAAATTCTACATATGAGTGAAATCATAAGGTATTTGTTTTTCTCTGATTTATTTCCAAGGCATAATACACTCTAACTCCATACACATAGTTGCAAATGGCAAGATATTATTCTTTTTGTTTGCTGAATAACATTCCAGTGTGTGTGTGTGTGTGTGTGTGTGTGTGTGTACACACACCACATCTTCTTTATCCATGAACTCTTTCCATAATTTGGCTATTGTTGATAATGCTGTTCTATAGCCCCTGCTGAGATGACTATTTTCATGAGTTCTGCCAAATCAGATCCTGAGATGAAAATTTGAGTAATCATTTCCTAGGAAATGATTGTGGAAATAGAAGTGAAGAAATGGAGAGAATGTGATGTTATCAACTGCTGCTGTCAACAATGCGGCTTGATTTTCTAAGACATATGAGAAGAAGAAAATGGCTATGAGAACTGTCCTGCAGAAAGGCAAGAGGCTGTCTCTTGTCACACTGGATGATAGTTTCCCTAGATCCCCTACATGGGCTTAATTCTATAAAATCTCACCATTGTACTCTAAGAATACTGATGATAACAACAAATTCACTGGGTGTTTGAGGCTTGGGAAGGACACTTAAAAAAAAGGGCCTTCCTTCATTAACCCTTAGTTTGCACTGGGTGTAACATATAAGAGATGAATCACTGGATTCTACTCCTGAAGCCAAGAGTATACTGAATGTTAACTAACTTGAAAATAAAAGAGAAAAAGGAAAAAAAAGGGGGGGCCTTCCTTCTCTAGTAAAAAAGAAAAACCTGAATAACAGCATCTCTGAAATCAGGAGATAAGAGTTCAGGCTGAGTGAGGACAGAATGAAAGAGATTCATGCAGACAAGATGAAACTAATAAATAATTCTTGTACAGTGATCTCAAGCCTGTATTTGGTTTACCAAATTATGGATTAGATTATAAAATCATACACATGGCATAGCAATAAATCCAGAATTAGAGCGCATGACAAAGCTATTATATCAGGTTACAAGCAACAGTGAGGTAGATATGCAATGTGGAATACATACTTTGACTTGGAAATTGTTGGACACAGCTTATATTTGAGCATTATGAATTATTTTAGCAGTCTAGACTTTCTTAAACTAAATACACCAGATTTATTTTTATATAAACTATATATGTAAAGCATAGAAAAGGAAAGCATCTTACATTGCTTCTGGGTTCATTATGCAGACAGCTCCTGAGCACTGGCATTTGTTAATGTCATCATAAGCTATTCCCATACTAAGGCTCAGTAATTGAGCTATAATAACTGCAAGTGATTCCAGACTTATGGTTTTGGGATGCTGGAAAAAAGAACATACATGTACACATTCACATTTCAGAAGATAACCCATTTACCTAGAAAACAATGTAATTATTAAAAATAGTCAATAAAATTGACTGGAGTCATCTAATATGCTAACCACAGATGTGCCATCCATATGGATAATAGGTGACAAGTACTATTATTAATATAAGAAACATATTGCCTCAATAATTTATTAATTATAATAACAATAGTTATAATCATTAGATACACACATACAGTGCCAAATTATTAACAGATTATGTTCACTTATAATTAATTATTTGGAGATGGTATTTTAAGTGAATATGTTTTAAAAAATCTTAAATTAATCCATTGAATTAGGGTAAATAATGATTGATAACAATAATGCTGACTTAAGTGTTTCAACTTTATTTTCAAAACTTATCTTTATTATTTTTGTTTTTGCAAATGTAAGATGCTTATTATAGCACATTTTAACCATACGAAGATGTATGAGGTTTAAGAAAAATCCAAAAATTACACTATCCCTTCAGATATATCTAATAGCATTTTGTTGAAAATACTTCAAGATTGGTTTCTAGGAATATATATTTGGTAACTTCTGTTTCTCTGTCTAAATCAACTTCCCAGCATTTTCCACATTGCTCTCTAGCCCAGGAGGTGACACCAATGAATTATGCTAAAGAGTTCCTTTTACTTTGATTTGGTCTAAAGAGGGGAACAGGCTGAGAAAATAAAAATATATTTATTACCATCATTGCCAGGGTGCCTATAACACCTTGAATCCTTCAGTGGAGACCTCTACCTTCTGTCTGTGACCCTGGTAAAATGACATTGTCCTTTCCTTCAAGTCTGGGTGACAGTTAAATTTTCATGTTACTAGCCCTAAAGTCCTGCAAAGTTTCTATACATTGCATTACACATTGACAGATGTTCCTTTTATCAAATTACCACAGTTGAACGTACCACTCATTTTTAGACAGAGAGAAAAAGAAAGGATGAGGAATAATGGAGAGGAAATTGAAAGATTCTGCTACATTTCAAGAATTTAAATTATAAAAAGTAATAGTATATTATATTAATACTGTAGTTATTTGTAGATTTTCCTGTTTTCAGGATATTGTAGAAAAGGGTCTAGCAATTATTCAATCAATGTATTTTTACAGCTGTTTCTTATTCTGTATGTGTTCTGTTCCCTGTTATCTTTCATAGCGCCATAAGGCAAAAAAATGATATCCTCAAATTTCACTTTAGTTAAGTGTGTAAAAGCAGACTCTTCTCCCTTCCCCATGCAACTACTACTCTATTCTCTATCTTCCTACTGTATTTTCTCCATCTCTATCTGCATATTTTTTAACCTTTTCTTTCATTGTATGAAAGGATCAAATACATGGTTTAGTTTTTGAGATGACCTTTCTTTACACTCTTAATATGACAATCTCACATTGGACTTCTACTGGTCAGCTCAGGCTGACTATTACAAAATACCACAGATGTAGGTGACTTAAATAACAAACTTATTTTCTCATAATTCTGAAGATTAGAAGTTCAAGATCAAACTACCAGCAGGGTTAGTTTCATGGTGAGGTTTCTTCTATGGCTGCCTTTTGCATGTCTTTTCCTCCTTTCCTTTTCCTATGTACAGAGATCGGTATCTCTGATGTCACTTCCTCTTTTTATAAGAACATTGGTTCAGAGGCGCCTGGGTGGTTGAGTCAGTGAAGCGTCTGACTTGGGCTCAGGTCATGATCTCATGGTTTGTGGGGTCCAGCCTGCACAGGGCTCTGTGCTGACAGCTCAGAGCCTGGAGCCTGCTTCCAATTCTGTGTCTCCCTCTCTCTCTGCTCCTCCCCCACTTGTGCTCTGTCTCTCTCTTTCTCTCAAAAATAAATAAAGGTTAAAAAAGAAAAAAAAACACCTGTTCTATTGAATTAGGAATTCACTCTTATGATCATCTTTAATCTTAAGTTATCTCCGTAAAGGTTAGCTCTCCCTATATAGTCACACAGGGGTTAGGGCTTCCACATATGAATTTTGGGGGACACAATTAGTCCATAACAGACCAGTCTGAAGAACTTGAAAAAGGTATGAAATGGAGCATGAGAATTTCCTACGAAATATTGTTCTGATTACTTCTGCTTTGAAAATAAAGTAATAGAAAGAAAATTAAATTTAACATTGGGTTTTTAAAAAATATTTTAGAAAAAAAATTACAACTAAGCAGACAAGTTTCTTTTTGCCAAAAATGCCTGCCTAGGACAATTGCTGTAAAGCTATATAACAATGGCTGACATCTATTAAGGCTTCTCATGGGCCAATCACTAGACTGAAAAAATTTGCAGACAAATAGATATTGAGGCTTCCTTTTATTTTATGGTTGTTTTTTTTTTTTTTTTTTTTTTGGAGAGACAGCACGAGCAGGGGAGGGTCAAAGAGAGAGGGAGGCACAGAATCCGAAGCAGGCTTCAAGCTCTGAGCTGGCTGTCAGCACAGAGCCCAACGCAGGGCTCAAACCCACGAACCATGAGATCATGACCTGAGCCAAAGCCGGAAGCCGGACGCTTAACCGACTGAGTCACCCAGGCGCCCTGAGACTTCCTTTATTGTGAAATACGTGATCACGTTCTATAAATGTGCCTGCCACTTATGCTTTGTAAAAACTTCTAGACTCTAACTTTAGGAATCAAGATTCTACATATGCCTTTTAGATAAAGCTTGCTAATATTTTTCAAATCTTCTAAATTTTGCCCTGAAAAATTACTTATTCAAGTACAATTGTCTTCCACCAATTATGGAAATTGCCCAAATTGTCCATTGACTGATGACTGGATAAAGCAGATGTGGTATATATAAAAAATGGAATATTACTCAACCATAAAAAAGAATGAAATCTTGCCATTTGCAACAATGTAAATGCAGCTAGAGTATATTAGGCCAAGTGAAATAATTCAGAGAAAGACACAAACCATATGATTTCACTCATATATATAATTTAAGAAATGAGACAAATGAACATGAGGGAAAGATAAAAAGAAAGGCCAACCAAGCAACAGACTTAACTATAGAGAACAAACTGAAGCTTGCTGGAGGAGAGGGTAGTGGGGGGATGGGCTAAATGGGAAAAATGGGTGATGGGTACTAAGGAGGGCACTATGGGTATGAACAATGGGTATTATATATAAGTGATGAATCACTAAATTCTACTCCTAAAACTAATATTACATTATATATTGACTAACTGGAATTTAAATTAAAACTTGAGAAATATAAAAATAAAAAAATAGACATAAGAGGACAGAACCGCAATTGTTTTTCTTCAGCATATCACAGCACACATTGACTGCTAATGATTTTTCCAGAAAATGGTCAGGCAATGATTATCCCAATGAAGTGTGGAGGATAAAAAAGAAGAATACTAAAAAGACTCTTCTTTGATTGCTTCTCTTACTACAGATACCACTGCACTCCAGCCCAGGAGCCACATGTTTTCTTGTAAATGATGGCATTTCCCTCCACTTTGCAGCTAACTTGCTCTAAAAGAGACTGAATTATGTTCTAATTTTTGTTAATCATTTAAGGTCCCGCTCCATGCGAGGGTCTTAGGATTTTCAGTTTTGAAGGTGATTAGGTAAATCAGTCTAATTCAAGCTTTTGAAACTAGGTAATGATGTGCCATAAGTTTAAGCTACCTTTTCCAAACCATGATTTATGAATCGTAAAGATGAAATTTGTGTCGCCATTTGATTTGTTCTTTTGTTTATATCTTCACTTAACTTGCGTTTTGAAAATTAACTTAAAGAGTATTTTTTTAAAGTTTTTACTTAGATTCTAGTTAGTTAAAATATAGTGTAATATTAGTTTCAGATGTACCATTTAGTGATTCAACGCTTACACACAACACTCAGTGATCATCACAGCAGGTGCACACCTTAATCCTAGGAAGGCCAGTTCTGTATGTCAGAATAATCATAGCATTAGGACATATGTGCAAAACCTGCCAATTTTAAGTACACCACGATTTTCTACTTAAATAATGCCAATTGGGACATTTAATTGTTATTCTTCACCTATGCCCTATGAAGCATTTAAGACAATTGAAAAATAGTTTCAAAAGTTTAATTTTAAGCTGGTCCATAATTTTGTTATATTTGGAAATATTTAAAATCTAACCTTGAAATTAAAATCAGTAAATGATTAGACATTGAGTACATGAAAAATTCTTGAGCCTTTTATATCACTGCGTTAACTTCCTAAAAACTCAAAAGAAGAAAATTATAAAAAATTTATATTTATTAAGTTTGATAAGAATTTCTTTCAGTTCAAACATTTGTAATAAACAGCAAGGACAAAGATCCCTAAAATCATTTTGCAAATGTTAATATATATAAGAATAATAAAATAACTACATTAATCTAAACAGCATTCTGCTTATACATCTTAGCCAAACAAATTAAGCCATACTGTACCAGAGCAACACCTCCTCCATACTGGCTATCACACATCTTCCCTTGAAAGATTGCACCAACATAATTTGGGTTTTCTCTGTAACTTAGGTTTATAAAAAGAACATAATCATATAATTTTGTAAAATTTGGCACAACTACTATTGAGTTTATCAAATAATTCTTTCTCTTGCATAGTTATATTATAAATTTGTAAATATTTCCACCTAAGATAGGGTAACAAAGCTTGGAAGTGAATAAATGTGTATGCTTCTTTCTTTAAAAATGAAATACATTTAAAAAGCAAATAATAGAATGTTTATTTTCATATTGAATTTTTAGAAAATAACAGATTCTTTTTATATAGTGTTTTAAAAAAATAAATAATTCCTAGTATATCAAAATAATAAAAAATAAATAAAATCCCTTACAATTAAAAAGATTAAGAAATACAATTGAAAAATTAAATGGACAGTGTCACCTTATGGACTGAAGTTTCTCACTCATCAAATAGAATTAGGCAATCAGAGTTATGCAAATAGCATATTTGTGGGACAGAAAATATTTAAATTATTATAATTTTGTAAACATTATATATTATTTTAATATAGTATAGTAACATATTATATATATCCTAAATATTGATAAGAGAAAAACAAAGTACTTATTAAATAGGAGGGTCTTATATTTCTATAAGTTCAGAACAATGTAAATGGTAGTGTTTCCATATCCTGAGGATTTTTTGTTATCTTATGCAAATAAAGCATAAAAAGAAGGTCTAATAACTACATTCATCATTTATATTCCTTCAGATAGATACTGTTAATATTTCAATTATAGTTATGGAATTAAATATATGTTATACAGTCTAAGATAAGGAAGCATATAATCACAATATTAAAGGAGTGAGTTTTAACTACAATCAAATAGAATGATTGACATCAATAATTCTGTTATAAAACCTGTGTTTTGAAAAATAATATTCATATGATGTTGTATGTTAGAAAAAAATGGCACATTTCCCCTAAAGGCCTATCAACTGACAAACTTAGGTCAAATATGGGTATGTTTACTTTGTATAAGATTTAGTAAAGCCAAGATACACTTACACAAGTAAAAATGCCACATCATGTGGACGCAAAACAAGATAAGATCTTTTCCACTTTAAAAATCTATATAATAATTCATTAGCATCTCCAGTTACTGGGATTTTATTTTCATCTATCCAAAGTTCCAATGAAGAGAGAATTATTGTAATATTAAATGACATAAAAATCTAAAATAGAAGACATAAAGAAAATATGTTAAATATCATGGTTTAAATAGATCTGGAGATTTATCTATAAAAATAAATACTATGCTGATGACAAATATTAATTGATAGAACTGCTAATTTATGGATCAGAGTATATTAGTAAGTAATAAATACTACTTATAAAACAAGTAATAGTTAACATTTTGGAATACTTGTACTTAAACAAGCCCCATGTGAAGTTCTTTATCAATTTAATAATTACTATAACCTGGGGCACCTGGGTGGCTCAGTTGGTTAAGCATCCGAATTCAGCTCAGGTCATGGTCTTGTGGTTCAGGAATTTGAGTCCTGAGTTGGACTTTGCTGACAACTTGGAGCCTGGAGTTTGCTTTGGATTGTGTCTCACTCTCTCTGCCCCCTGCCTTCATGCACTGGCTCTCTCTCTCAAAAGTAAATAAACATTTAAAAAAATAAATACCATAACCTAATTAGGTATATATATAAATTCTTATTATTATTCCTACTCAGAAAACTAAACTGAAACTTAAGATAGTCATATTATTTGGCCTTATTTCATACATCATGTGTGTTTAGGCAATGCTATAAAATAAAGAGTATGGAAATTGTTTAAGAAACAAGCAAATGCAAAAGAATTAAAAGGAAAACTTACAGCATTGGTCAGTCCAATCAATTGGAAGACTTTTTGAGTGACAACAATTGTATCAGAACCCATATGATTGTACTGAAAAATATAACAAATTTTCTAAATTATGAATTTATTAGTTTTAAACATCATTTATTATATGAAATATATGAAAAAAATTTTAAATACAAAAGACACTACAAACTCTTCCAAAACAAAAGAGGAGAGGACATTTCCAAACTTTTATTTGGTCATCAAATATGCAAATCAAACCCTACAAGAAAAGAAAAATACCAGCCAATATTCCTAATGAACACAGATGCAAAAAATCCTTAACTAAATATAGGCAGACTGAATTCAACAGCATACTAAAACAATAATACACCATGATCAGTAGGGATTTATTCTAGGGGTGCTAGAATGTTTCAACATCTGCAAGTCAGTCAATATGATACACTACATAAACATAATGAAGGACACAAATCATCTGTTAGATGGTGCTTCATCTGTAGATGCATCATCAGTAGATGCAGAAGAAAGCATTTTGACAAATTTCACCATCCTTTCATAATGAAAGCTCTCACCAAACTGGGAATGGAGAGAATGTACACCAACATAATAAAAGCTGAATTTGACAAGCCTATAACTAACATTATACTCAATTGGGAAAACCTGAAAATTTTTAGTTGAAGATCAGGAACAAGGCTAGGATGCCCACTTTCACCACTTTTATTTAACATAGTATCAAAAATCCTACTTAGAAAAACTAAGTAAGAAAGAAATGCCATCCAAACTGGAAAGGAAGAACTAAATAATCACTATTTGCAGATCTCATGATGACTGCACACACACAAAAAGGTCAGAACTAATTTTTAAAATTCAGTGAAGTTGCAGGCTAAAAAAATCTATATGGAAAAATTTGTTGCTTTTCTATATACTAATAACAAACAATCAGAAAGAAAAGAAAACAATTTCATCTGTGTTTGTATCAAAAGGAACAAAATGCCTAGAAAAAAAGTTTAAATTAGGAGGTAAAAGATCTGTACATTGAAAACCATAAGACAAGTATAGAAGACACACAAAAATATAAATATATATCGTGTTCATGCTTTAGAAGAATCAACCTTGTAAAAATGTCCATACTACCCAAAGCAATATACAGATTCAATGGAATGCCTATAAAATTTCCAATGGCATTTTTCAGAGAAATAGAACAAAGTCTTGAAATTTATGTGGACCCACAAAAGATCCTAAATATCCAAAACAAGTTTGAAAAGAACAATGCTGGAGGCATCATGCTCCCTGATTTCAAAATACAGCACAAACCTATCGTAATGAAAGCAGTATAATATTGCCATTAAAACAGACACATGGGGTCTCTGGGTGGATCAGTAGATTGAGCGTCTGACTTTGGCTCAAGTCATGATCTCATTGCTGGTGAGTTCAAGCCCCATGTCAGGCTTCAGATTCTGTCTCCAGCTCTCTCTCGGCACCAACACCCCCCCCACACACACACTCTCATACACTCTGTTTCTCTCAAATAGAAACATAAAAAAATTTTAAACAAAATAAAACAGACACATAAATCAACGGAATAGAACAGATAGCTCAGAAATAAATCCGTGCCTTATAGTCAGTTAATTTATCAGAAAGGAACCAATAATACACAATGTATGTACACAGTTTATTCAATAAATAATGTTAAGAAAACTGAACAGCATATCCAAAATTGAAACTGGACCACTATCTTACACCATACAAACAATGTCATAATAAATTAGACTTGAATGTAAGACCTGAAACCATAAAACTCTTAAAAGACAACTTACCAGTATGCTTTTTCATATCAGGTGGCAATGACTTTTTTATTTTAACATCAAAAGTAAAGGCAACAAAAAGCAAAATTAAGTGGAACTACATCAGTCTAAAAAGGTTATGCACAGCAAAAGAAAGCATGAACAAAATGAAAAGTCAACTAACAAATGGGAAAAGATATTCGTAAATCTTATCTAATAATGGGTTAATATCGTTAATATCCAAAATATATGAAGAACTCATATGAGTCAATAACATAAAAATGCAAATAATCCAATTAAAAATGGGCCAGAGGACACTTTGCCTAAGAAAATATACAGATGACCAAGAAACACATGAAAAGGGACTCAACATCAATAACAATCAGGGAACTTCAAATCAAAACCACAATGAGGTATCGCTTCACACCTATTAGGATAGTTGTTGTAAGTAAGACAAGAAATAGCAAGTACTGACAAGGATGTGTAGAAAAGGGAGCCCTTGTGGACTGTTGGTGGGAATATAAAGAGCCATTGTGGAAAACAGTATGGAGGTTCCTCCAAAAACTATCAATAGAACTCCCTTATGACCCGGCAATAACACTGCTAGGGATTTATCCAAGGGATACAGAAGTGCTGACACATGGGGGCACATGTACCCCAATGTTCACAACAGCACTGTCAACAATACCCAAATCATGGAAAGAGCCTAAATGTCCATCACCTGATGAATGGATCAAGAA
>NC_043700.1:34310864-34322627 GCF_006229205.1 Suricata suricatta | reverse complement strand
AATTGTACATGGCAATGAGAAAGAATGAAATCTGGCCATTTGTAGGAAAGTGGATGGACCTCGAGGGTGTCATGCTAAGCGAAATAAGTCAGGCAGAGAAGGACAGAAACCATATGTTTGCACTCCTAGGTCTAACAGGAGAACAGGAAAAACCTAATGGAGGACCAGGGGGAGGGGTGGGGGACAGAGTTGGGGAGAGAGAAGGAAACAAAGCCTGAGAGACTACTGAATACTGAAAACAAACCGAGGGTTGAAGGGGGAGGGGGAGGAGAAAGGGAGGTGGTGATAATGGAGGAGGGCATTTGCGGGGAGGAGCACTGGGTGTTGTATGGAAACCAATATGACAATAAACTATTAATAAAAAAATAAAATAAAAATAAATAAGTAAATAAACCTTTAAATAAATAAGTAAATAAGCGAGCCACCAAAAATAAAATAAAATATATGTAAGAATTGGAATAAACATTTCTCCAAATAAGATATGCAAATAATTAATTAAAAATGTTTTCAACACCACCATTACACGTCAGGGAAATGCAAATCAAAAGCACAATGAGAAATGAATTCACTTCCACTAGGATAGCTATACTATCCTAACAAATAACTATACTAAACCTATACCTATACCTAACAAATAATTATATTATTGAACTAACAAATGGATAAACAAAGTGATTCATCTGTAAGATGTGATATTTGGCAGTGAAAATGAACAAAGTCGGGGCGCCTGGGTGGCTCAGTTGGTTAAGCATCCGACTTCACAGCTCACAGTTCGTGGGTTCAAGCCCACGTTGGGCTCTGTGCTGACAGGTAGCTCAGAGCCTGAAGCTGTCTTCGGATTCTGTAATTCCCTCTCTGTCTGACCGTCCCCTGCTCAAACTGTCTCTCTCTCTCTCTCTCTCAAAAATAAAATTAAAAATTTTTTTAAAAAGAAAAAAAATTGAACAAAGTACTAATACATGCTATAACTTGAATGAACCTGAAAAAGATGATAAAAGACCAGTTAAAAAGGTCACATATTGTATGATACTATTTATATAAAATGCCTAAAAGAAACAAATCTATATAGTCAAAAGAACTAGTATACTAATTGCTTAGGTCTGCAAGGTAGGAAAGCAGGGAGTGTGGGAATGGGAGTGACTGCTAATGTGTACAAAGTCATTTTGTAGAGTGATGAGAATGTTCTAAAATTAGGTTATTGTGCAGACCGCACAACTATGTAAATATACTAAAAGCCATTTGTTCACTTAAATTAGATGGACTTTCTGGGTTGTAAATTAGATCTCAATAAAGTTTAAAAATAATTAAGCAGTTACACAGCTCCTTTTGCTTTCCTAGGAGTTCAGTGAGGCACCTCTAGTACAAGTTAAGACTGAAGGTTTATTTTCTTTAAAGATTATATTACAGGGTCTCTGGACTGAAAAACCATTAACAGGCATTCCCCCCAACTGAGAGTTCAAATGCAGTGGTTTTTATTTCCCCAATTAATTCTAAATAGACTCTTAAATGTTTTTTCTAAAAGATATAAACAAATAGATACCCATATGTATCTATACCTGTCACTCTGCTTAGCAAATATTTTTAACGAGATAATCTTAGAATATAATGGAATGTCTATTGTTTCAAACATGCACTTCCTGATGAAAACTGATGTGAGCTTGGTGTTTTAGTGCCACGTCCTTGAATCGTGAGGGTTAACATACACAATCAGAATTCTAATGTTAGATTGGAGCCCCATTTCATCCACACTAACATCAAGGAAAGTAGAGAATATGATTACACACACCTAAGTTCAGTATTTGATAAAATGACAAAAGTTGGTGGACTTTCTTTTCTGATCTTTTCTATTTTGTATGAAATATGAATCAGCAAGGCAACCAATAAAAGATGAAAAGGCCTGGTGAAGTTTAGAGATTTATGAAATTAAGGTGAGAGCTTTCCCTATTGTGTCTTCCTTCTGGTTATAAACAGAAATACTTGTTCACTTCACTTTAACAAGGTTTGAGGCCTCTCCAGGGAGACAATTAAGGGGGGAAATTATAAGTGAGTTAGAGATGTTTGCAAAGGAGTGACAATAATGTAAATAATGAGGAACCATAGGATGCATGGTTTGTAAGGGAAGGGTGGAGTACTTGATGGAGGTCAATGCAGCAGTGATAAAATTAATGTATAAAAGTCTTGGATGGCATAAAATAAGGAAGACTGGAAATGAGGAGAGAGACGGGTATACAAAAGTAAAAAAATGGTAGTCAAAGATTATAATGCTTGAATATAAGAATATGGAAGAGTGATATTATAGTATTCATCAATTATAATTTATAATTATAGGAGCTGGTGGCTGATGCAAGCTGATGAATAGCATTATTGAAGTTGAAAAGTGAAGGAAATGAAAAGAAAATTGAAATGAACATTTTTATAAACATTAAAATTATGATACATGTGTTATTAGAAAGTGGGCAGTGACCAAAGTGTTAAATTTTCAGGAAGAAAAGCAGGGAAATGCAACTTGTTTTGCATTCTTTCTGTTCCTGTATGATGGCACTTTGTAGTGTTGCAAAGTATAATTTTCCACCCCTTGGATTAGAGGCATTGTTACTCTTTTTTGGTGTTTGTAGCAATGGTGATATTAGGAAAGGCTTATAAATCCCTTGAATGTTGTCCCTTCTTGCTGTTTTGAAGGACCTTTTCAATGCTACCAGCAGGTAAACAAACCCTCAAAAAATTAAAAGAAAAAATTATAGGACCGTTTTCAGACTGATGAGACACCATGTGCAGCAGGGATGAGATATGCCAGCTAAGACACCCTATGGACCAGCCAACCCCATGCAAAATTAGTGCCTTGCTAAAGATAATAAGTGATGCCAATATAGCAAGTGAAAAACTTGTTGGGATCAGAACAAATTTTAAAATTGTGAGTTAAATAAATAGCTAGAGGGTTTTTTTAACTACGAAATTTTTTGGGAGTGACTTGTTATGCAACAAAAACAAACTGATGCACAAAAAAAGTGATTCAAGAATTTATAAATGACAAGAAATAAAAATAAGAATATATGAAAATATCTAATTTACAGAAACAGTGAAATAAAATGCATAGCAAATGTGTAAAACCTATAGAAAGAAAAGTTCATAAACTACTAAGGGATTAAAGAAATAATTGCATCAGGACTTCTGAGAAGGTGAAATGAGCTCTGTGAATCCTTTTCATGATAAGCAATGATAAAACAAAATTGTCAAGAAACATTTCAAGATTATAGAAATTGACCAAGGGCATACAAAAAATTAGAAGTATTTATTAAACAAAATCTGCTAATCTTATGGTGAAAATTGTTAGAATCTATTGCATTTTACCTGATACTGTCCCCCTCCTCATCTCAAGTTCTATTGTGTAGCTGTTCTACCATAGTAGGTCAAGACATATAAGCTAGCAGCTTTCTTATCAGAGAAAGATGGGCTGATCTGGAACAAAGCAAAGGCAAAATGCCCTGGATGCATGCCCAGATACGTTTTCTAAAACAGCAGTAATATCTGTGGCAAATGAACATTAAAAGTCATTATTATAGCTAAACTCGGGGTGTGTTTCTCATAGTTTCAGAAAAACTTCTCAGAAGACTAGCTGGAAATCTAACACAAAGGTAGAAAGAATGCAGCAGCCAACATATACAACAAATATGTTGAATCATATACCCTTGATAGTGTGAAATAGTCAATGCATGCACAAGTACCAGGTATCGTTTAGGCTCAGGAGAGACTAAAAGAGATCCAAGATATCCACGACGTCATAGATAAACTTAAGACATTACTCACTACCAGAAGAGACATGAGAAAATCCTATGGAAATTAAAACCTCCTTGACTTGAAAAACTATCTAAGTATTGAATATTATTCCCAATCCACAGATAAATCCATGATAGAAGACTTTATTAGCTCAATTGTTGGAGGATAGCCTCATTATTATCATTGACTGGCTGGCCACTAAGATAGGCTCACCTGAGATACAAATAAACCAACAAATAAAAAACCTAGGAAACCTGACCCAAAAATAAAAACAAGAAAAAATATTAGGTACAAACATCTATGTACAGCCTACAAGATACTCACTTTAGATCTAAAGAGACCTACAAACTGAGAGTTAGAGAATGGGGGAACAGTTATCATACAAATGGATGTCAGAAGACAGGCACAGTAGCAATATTTATATCAGACAAGATAGACATTAAAACAAAGACTGTAACAAAAGATAAAGGGAATTGTATAATCATAAATGGGTCAATAAAACACTAAGATACAACAATTGTAAATATTTATGCCCCCAAGATGAGAGTCCCCAAATATATAAAACATTTAAGAACAAGCATAAAGGTACTTACTGATAACAATACAATAATACTATAGGACTTAAAAACCCTACTTATATCAACAGACAGATGATCTAAACAGAAAGTCAACAAGGAAACAACGGCTCTGAATGGCACACTGGGCCAGATGGACTTAACAGATATGTTCAGAACGTTCCCTCCCAAAACAGCAGAATACATCATACTTTCAGGTGCACATGACACACCCTCCAGATTAGATCACATATTCAATCACAAATCAGGCCTCAACAAAGATAAAAAGACTGAAATCCTATCATGTATTTTTATGACCACATGCTATGAAATGAAGTCAAGCACAAGAAAAAAAGTTGGAAAGACCACAAATGCATGGAGGTTAAAAAACATTCTACTAAACAATGAATGGGTCAACCAGGAAAATACATGGAAACAAATGATAATGAAAATGCAATAGTTCAAATCTTTGAGATGCAGCAAAAGTGGTCTAAGAGAAAAGTACTTACCAGTGCAGGCTACCCTAAGAAGCATGAATTTTTCAATTAAACAAACTAACTTTACACCTAAAAAAAGCTTGAAAAGAATAACTGGCCTAAAGCCAGGAGAAGGAAGAAAATAGTAAAGATTGGAGCAGAAATACATTATATAGAAACTGAAAAAAAAAATAACAGATCAATGAAACCAGGATTTCATTCTTTAAAAAAAAGTAATAAAATTAATAGATCTCTAGTGAGACATCAAAAAAAGAGACAGACAGACAGACAGACAGGGACCAAATAAATAACAAATGAGAGAGGAGAAATAACAACTAACACCACAGAAATACAAACAATTATAAGAGAATATTATGAAAACTATATGACAACAAATGGATAACCTGGAAGACAGTGATAAATTCCAAGACATATATGCATTACCAAAATAAAAACAAGAGACATAGAAAACTTGAACAGAGCAATAACCAGTGGGGGGGGGGCAGCCAACATGGCAGAGAAGTAAGGGGATCGGTACTTCCTGTGTCTCTCAAACAGAGAACTTAGACCAATGGAATAGAATACAGAACCCAGAATCAGACCCACAAATGTATGGCCTATTCATCTTTGACAAAGTAGGAAAGAGTATCCAATGGAAAAGAAACAGCCTCTTTAACAGATGGTGCTGGGAGAACTGGACAGCAACATGCATAAGAATGAAACTAGAACACGTTCTTACACCATACACACACACAAAAATTCAAAATGGATTAAAGATCTAAATGTGAGACCTGAAACCACAAATATCCTAGAGAAGAACATTGGCAGTAACCTCTTTGACATTGGCTACATCAACTTCTTTCTATATATGTCTCCTGAGGCTCAGTAAACAAAAGCAAAAATAAACTATGGGATTAAATGAAAATTAAAAGCCTCTACACAGTGAAGTGCAGCGAAGGAAACAAGAAACAAAACTATAAGGCAAGCTGTGGAATGGGAGCAGATATTTGCAATTATATCTGAAAAAGAGTAGTACCCCAAATCTTTAAAGAACTTATAAAACTCAACACCAAAAAAAATGAATAATACAATTTTAAAATGGTTAGAAGACATGAATAGACATTTTCTCAAGAAGACATCCAGAAGGCCAACAGAAAAATGAAAAGATGCTCAACATCACTGATCCTCAGGGGAACACACACCAAACTGCGATGAGATATCACCTTACACGTTTCAGAATGGCTAAAATCAACTACACAAGAAATAGCAGGTGTTGGTGAGGAGGGTATGGAGAAAGGTGAATCCTCTTGCACTGTTGGCAGAAATACAAGCCAGTGAAGCCACTCTGGAAGAAAGTATGGAGATTCCTCAAAAAGTTAAAAATAAAAAACTGTAGGCAATCCAGCAAATGCACCATGAGGTATTTACCCAAAAAATAAAAAATACTAATTCAAAAAGATACATGGATCAATGTTTATAGCAACATTATCTACAATAGACAAACTATGGAAACAGTCCCAATGTCCATCAACTGATGAATGACACAAAGGAATATGACGCAGCCATAAAAAAAAGAATGAAATGTTGCTATTTGCAATGACATGATGGAACTAGAGAGCATTATGCTATGGAAAAATAAGTCAAAGGAAACAAATTTATGAAAAAAACAAATGAGCAAAGGGAGAAAAAAGGAAAGAGAGAGGCCAAACGAAAAACCAGGCTCTTAACTATAGAGAAGAAAAGGATAGTTACCAGAGTAGAAGTGGGTGGGGAATGGGTTAAATAGGTTATGGGGATTAAGGAGTGAACTTGTTGATGAGCATCGGGTGTTTTATAGAAGTGTTTTTTTGAAGAAACAATGGCCTAAAAGTTCCCAAATTTGATAAAATACATGAACCTACAAATCCTGTAAACCCAACAACACTAAAAGCATTAATCCAAAACCAAACCCAGTCAAGATACATGATAATCAAAGACATTGTAATGAAACTGCAAAGCTATGGGCAAATATACAATACTGAAAACAGCAAGAGAAAAGTAAGTAATCACATAGAAGGATGATAAAATTATCAGTCATTTTTTTCATCAGAAACTCAGAGGTCAGAAGACAAAGGATAATATATCTAAAGCGCTAAATACAAAATAGTAAATATAAGAAATTCTGGCATTTTCTTACAAAATGAAACAAACTCTTTCCATATCATCTAGCAATAATACTTCTTGGTATTTACCCAAAGTAGTCAGAACTTACGTCCACACAAAAACCTGCACATGGATGTTTTACGCACTTTCGTTTACAATTTTGAAAACTTGCAAGCAACTAAGATATACTTCAGTATGTGAGTGACTAAATAAACCGTGGTATATCCAGACAATAGAATTTTATTCAGTGCTGAAAAGAAATGAGCTATTAAGCCAGGAAAAGGCATGCAGCAAGGTTTAAAACATATACTATATGTTTCAATCACATGACATTCTGTAAAAGCAAAACTTTGGAGGCAGTAAAAAGATCAGGCATTGCCAAGCATTAGAGAAATGGGAAGAATAAATAAAAATTACTAAGTGAGAAACTATTCTAAAGGTAGCAATTATTTTCATTTACATTATTTATATAAAGTTAAGAATAAATTTATAGAAATTTTATTTTCAATTTACTACTGATACTAGTAATTTAAAATACATTAAAGCAGAGATAAAGCAAAAATTGTCATTTATTGTCATTTGTTAAAAATTTATTCCAACTTCTTTATAACCCTTCTTTGCTAATATAAATGGACATAAAACAAATTATACTTACCAAATTTTTTTCAACTACAACATGCATTTCTATATACTGAGAGAGCTCTGAAACTGGCTGGAAAAAAGTTCACAAATTCTACATCAAAACTGAGGAATTATTTAAATATTTTAGTATCACTACTTCATGAATTTGATGTTGCAAACTCTGCTCTTTATCTATAAATATAGAACCAGATAATATAAACAAAACTTTGTATTACTGAATCATTTTCAGAAACCTTGACTTTGACACATCTTTTGTACTTGATCAAATGTTTAATTCACTCAAGAAAAACTTTCCCCTAATTCCATTGTTCATATTCTCATTGGTACTGGGCTATTCGTGTTATTTTCTCTATTTCTAGTTCTCAATTGACTTCCCACTACAAGATGTGTTTAATTAGATTAAAAATTCTCTTATACCGTAGTATGTGGCACTATGGTTTTTTCTATATCCCTAAAAGAATGAGGACACATCTCTGTGTTTAAAGAGTGGGATTTCATTTAAAAGATAAAGATAATTTTTGTATAATTTACCTCAGGATGTTAGCCAACAGAGAATCAAAATAACTAACACTCTTAAATTGGATCACAGATATCTCAAGATATATATGATCCACTTAGATCATAGTAGTTAAATTAGGAATAAATGTGAACCCTAATGGTATTTGAAATCTGCCTTATTTTTATGTGACTCAGATTATCTGTTTCCCAAACATGGGAATAAAATAACAACTGTTATAACTACTGCTACTAATGAAATGTTACTTATTTTCATCACATTTTATGAAGGAGAAATGCACTGGGGAAAACATGTAAGACAGACATTGCAATCGCTTTAAGACTATCGTGTGGATAACTCAAAACATTTTGTTACTAACATAGCATGTCATCTACATGCACTAGAAAAGGAGGATCAAATTTCAGAAAGTGAGGGAAATGTTATGCTTATTTTAGTGTGTTCATTTTTTCTTCCTTAGACTGATATTTAATCCCTGGAAAGTTTAAAACCATTTCATTTTCATTAAAATTTTTTCCTTAATGTATAAAAAGGAGAACTAAAGATGGAACAACAAATCTGGTATTTAGTGAGATTAGAAGAGTGACAGTTATATGAATTTAAAAAAGAAAAGTTGAGAAAGGTCAGAAAGACACATTTAGGGATGATTGACTACTCACTTTAAACTCCCCCTCACTTTAAAATTCTCTTCTTGGCCCAACTCTTGGAAATTTAGGGTTTCATTTTAAAAATGCAAATGAAGCCCCCTTATTGTCTAACTGGTTTTTTACCATTACTTCCAAAATTAAGTGCCAAATCTTACATAAAAGTTTCACTATAGAAGCTACCATTTTATCAAAGTCCCTAAACAAGAAATGATACTACCTTACTGGAAGACAAAAGTAAACATTTAAATTAATTGAGAGAAAGAATACATTAGTGGATTGAGAGATTAAAATCTATTTCTTTGTTTTAAGAAAAATAAATGTTGCCTAACATTCACTGAAGTAGTCCTTGTCATTGTCATCTTTGAGATTGAGATTGATAATATTTAGTTAGCAAAAATTTATTTACTCCTTTACTGAATAATAAGCTTCCATGCAGAAAAAAATACATAGACCATTCTAGCCAAATACAAATTCAGGACAAATTTGAATAAACTAAAGCCAGGGATTGTTATGTGTTGGAAAAGTGGGCAGATAACTTGATTTCAAAAGACCTCTAAAATTATTTTATTTAATAAGAGAAAGTAGCCAGATACAGAGACAAATTGCTTAGTTATGTGTTATATAAAGATGACTCCAACTGCAGGAAAGTTTGCTTTGCTCAAGTAAATACTAAAGAATTGGATCTAAGCAAAAAAAATCACATAATATCTCCCAAAGATCCAATTGCAATATAGATGGATTAAAGGTTTAAGTTTAAAAGATGTCAAAGGTCTTTGGTATAAATATTCAGGGATGGGACATGAAGATAAAATTTGAGAGATAGGCACAAACTTACATAGATATAGAGATGATAGATATACATAGAAAGATAAGTAGAGAGATAATGTGTATTTGGGTGCTTTAACTTGAGCAATCATTAACTCCAATATGGGATAATTCAGGAAGAAATTTAGAAAGAAAGTGGGAGATCTATAAATAAAAATAGATAAATATGTGGAAGGTATATGACAATTAAAAATCTGAAAAATAACTTAGGAAATATCAGTGCCTAGAATGTGAGTATGTAGGGAAAATTCCAGAAAACATGGGATAGAATAAGAAACAGGAGAGTTTTATCAGAGAGTAAAGTAGGCCATAAATTCCAGGGAGTTTTTATTGTATTTCACCAAAACATCATACATAATGGCAATAGACAATCTTTTTTTCCTAAGATTGGAACAAGACAAGGATATCTCTTCTCACCTATTCAACATTATATTTGAAGGGCTAACTTGGGCCATTAGGCAATGAAAAATAGATGAAAGTTATCCTAATTGCAAAGGAATAACATAAACTACCTTTATTGAAGGTAACATAACATTATACACAGAAAATTACAAAAAGTTCAATAAGAAACTAATAAACAATTTAAGCAAGTTTGCAGAATACAAAAGCAGTATACACAAACCAACAATTTCCAAACACTAATGGTTAGAAACATAACTTTTAAATAAAAATTAAAATTTCAATAATATTTAAATTAAAAATGTAGAAATAAACTTAAAAAAAGTCGTTTTGATGACAACTTAAAAACTGAACAATACAAAACAGTGCAAAAAGAAATTTAAAAAAATCTAAAAACAAAAAGCTATTCAGTGTTCACAGATAGAGAGAGTCAATATTGTTAACTAGCAATATTCCCCAGGACAATATACAAAATCAACATAATACCATTTGGTTCTTTAAGGGAATTGAAAATAAAACTTAAAATTTATTTGGAAATGAATACTACCCTGAATAGCCAAAACAATCTCATAAGAGAACATCTCTGAAGAGTTTACACTTACTAATTTCCAAAACATACTTCAAAGATATAGTGGTTAAACAAAAGTGTGGTTCTAGGATAAGAATAGACATAAAGATAAGCAAAACATAATTGCAGTGCAGAAATAATCCCAAATATTTATGGTCAACTAATCTCTGGGGGGGCGGATATGCCATGAAAATTCAGTGGATCAAAGAGTCGTTTTAAAAAAATGAACTGGAAAAACTAGATTTCAAATAAAAAATGATGACTTTAAAACTCTACCTCACTCCATACAAAAATTAAATTATATTGGATTATATATTAAAATTAAGAAATTAAACAATAAAGGTTTTAGAAGAAATACTGTAATAAATTTTCTAGCTCTGGTATGATGGTTAATTTTATCTGTCAATTTGATTGGGCCATAATGCACTGATTTGTAGTTAAATATTATTCTGGATGTTTCTGTGAATATGATTTTAGATGAGATAAACATTTGTAATGGTGGCTTTGAGTAAAGCAGATTACCCTTCATAATGGGTGGACCTGATCCAATCACACATACATACACATATATAGGCATTTGTTGGTTTTGTTTCTCCGAAGAAATAAATGCCCTGAAAGAGACCCTTAACTACTGTATTTTCAGAGTTGAGAGTGTTGAAAAACAAATCTCATTTATATAAGTTGATGAATTTTAACACAAATTGAATTTCCAATCTTACAGGTGTCTACCGTTAAAATGTGGACTTTAATTGGGAAGAAATAAGATCCCGAAAATTGAAATAAAGACATAGGGAAAGACTCTGATGAAGTTAGGAGTCACTAATCCCTTAAATTCTGATGAGTATTCTTTGCCAGTAGAAGCAGCCTCTGTATTCCTGTATAAGAAGATAATCCTTGTCTTTCTTGAGGAAAATATAATTTCCTCTCCTGAGGCCATTGCCTTAAAAGATGCTGGTGATTCTCCTCAGGACTCTAGATATGTATCTTCAACATTTATGTGAATTGCATTTGTGCTAATTATATCAACATTTTGACAGAATATTCAGATAGCTGTGAAATTAGGTGATTAACTAGTTGTTACTTAACCTTCTAATTTCTGTATAAGTCTAATTACATGAAACAGAAGTTGGTGTTTTGATTTTTTACTTTGCTTTTCTGTTTGGAGTGTCATTGCAACTACTGTATTGTAAATGATGGAAAATAATTGCATATGTTAAAAAAA
>NC_043700.1:34306987-34310764 GCF_006229205.1 Suricata suricatta | reverse complement strand
AAAAACATTTTGACAGAATAAACATGGAGAAAGGAGTGCATTTGCAGACAATAAAGATCTAGATCACAAGAAAACAAGCTATGAATAGTGGAAAATGCTTACATGGAGTTTTAGAAAATTGAATGACTAGTTTTGAGGCTTACCATATAAGTCATGAATTTTCAGGTATATCTACCTAGAGTGTATATTAATGTAAATCATTTGTGCATTAGGAAAATATAGTTTATATTATTGCATAACAATAATCATAGTTTACTTAATTAATCACCTACCTCTATACTTTGTATTTTATAGGGCATATCTCTTGACTCAATTTCCTTCTCAGCATATAAAGAAACACCTTTATTCTTGTGTTTTACTTCATAAATCACATGTTCAAAACCTATTGAAGGCTCCAAAGGCTCAATCCCATAAGTCACATTTTCAAACTGTAGTAAGCCCCTACATATTCCAAAAAAATAAGTAAATAAATAAAATAATGCATTTTCAAGTCAATAAAATAAATAACAAAATGATACTGAAAAAGTTTTTTAAATAGTATGTAGATTATTTTGAGTCTTGGCCTTAGATGGTAAAGTAGGAAAAAGTTACTAAATGTCCACAAACTTACTGAATGGCAAAGAATAGTAACATTATTGATATTCACCTAGCAATTAATATTTCATAGTCTACAAATATCTCAAAAATCTAAATTCAGGACTGGATAGGAGACATTACAAAAATTTCCATACTATGCTTTTCCACTGACAGTTTCCCTCAGTAAGTTATGCCTCACTTTTGAACCCTTGAATATAATTTTTAAAACAATATTATATTTTGTAATCATAAAATTATATAACACAACCTGAGTCCAGTACATGTACTAATGATCACCATAGAATTTGGATAACCTTCAATAAATCCTTGGTAGTAGCAAAAATTCTGAAAAATAAAGATAAGATACAGAGACCTCCATTAGAATAATTCATGTTAAAGGAACTATTTTCAAATATTTAAAACATATATGTTTACTTGTATGTATGTGTCAAATATTCATTGTCTCCAGAACAGATTTACAAGATTATTAACTAAGCATTTGGCTCAATTGAAAAAACACTTCCCAAGTTCAAAGATAACTAAGTATTTAGTTATCTAAATAACTAAACATAAATAACATATTTTTCCTTTTATAAATTAAACCTAACATATGCAGTCATTAGGATCAAAGTAAAATCATCAAAAATTTATTTTTTCACACTCTTGACAATTTTGCAAGATACAGGTAAAAAAAATAAATCCAAAGAGAATTTTTTTCTTTTCAAAATTACTTGAGTATAATGGCAGAACAGCTTGCATTAGCTCTGTCACTAAAAACAAATATAAACTTTGGAAAAATAATTTTAACTCCCTCTACAAAGGCAGGCAGGTAAAGGTGGGAGCAGGGAATCCACACTAGAAAGAAGAAAACTGCATTTTCTGATATTTGCATTTGTGTTTGTTTTCACCTGAGAGCACTCCCCAAGGCCGGGCAGCATAAAGTAGCTAATGTTCCAACAACAACAATAAAAATTACTGACCAGTTTGACAGATTCTAAAAATTGGGATGATCAATATATTCAGGAACGGAGGACAGAGAGTGAAGTCTTAAAAACAGTGGGCTAACAGTGTGCTATAAACACCGGTGTAGATTCTTACACCTAAATTGAGACTATCTGAAAGACACCTCAAGTAGTTTAGCAGAAACTAAGACCAGAAAAACTGGAAGAACTAAGGAGAGAATTTTGGCTGTCTGCAAACACAAGAGAGTAGAGGTTGGAAGCTGGTTCCAGTCAAGTTAGTTGTCTGAGATAGTGACAATTAAGAAAGTCATAAGCTCCACCATTGAATATGGCCAGGTTATGATTTTAAAATATTGTATATATGAATAAAAGAAAAATGTGTCCCATAGTTATGAGACAGATCCAAAAGAGAACTGACCCTGAAATAACCCGATTTTAAAATTATTTAATAAAGGCATTAAGACAGATATTAAAAATGTGATGAAGAATATAAAGGAAAATTTGGACACGATAAGGAAATTCAGCAGAGAAATACAGGTTATAAAAATGCAAAGTCTAAATTTTAGAACAAAAAATATATTTAAAATAAAATATACTGGGTAGATTTTACCTCACATCGGAGATAGAGAAAAGATTTTAAAAAATACTTAGAGTATGAACCCGTAGAAAGATCAAATCTGAAAGAAAGCTGAGGAAAAAAAAAGGTTTAAAAATTAAATATAGTTGTAGCAAACAGTGGGACAATGTCTCTAACATATGTTTAATTGGAGTCCCAGAAAAATGAGAAGAAACAATAGGTAGAAAAATAGTTGAAAAGATGATGGCCAAAGTTTTCCCTAAATTTAGTGAAAACCTGCAATTATAGATTGACACACTAAATATACAAATGGACAAAGGCTAAATCATATGTAAAAATAGAAGTGTGTCACACAGGCTTCTGAAACCTGTCCAGGAAATAAACCCCGTGGTTGCCAAGAAGTAGCCCAGAAAGCCACCTGCAGCAAGTCAGACTTTGTGGGAAGGCATATTACTATCTCCAGAATAATCCAGGAAGCTAAACAATAACTTACATAACAGTCACCCTCAAATGACCAGGAGTTGATTAAAAACTGTCAGCTTACCAAGTTTTTGTCTCTCCTTCCATCATAGGACCAACCAGAGAAAGTCAAATATGCACTCCTAAACATAAAACATAAAACGCTTCAACACATTTAGTTACTTCACCTACAGCTTTCTCATGCCAACAATCTCCAGGAAGGGCATAGCCAAACTTTCCCTTGTTTCCACCATGTAAACCTTTCCTGCTGCCCTGCCTGCCTTTGAGTGTCTGCCAAAATTCAAGTGATGGAAGCTGACTCTCTTACTATGACAAGTATGTATGCCATTCAAAGTATGACTACTTTGAACAAGTAGACTTTGCTTATTCTCAGTTGTTTGAGGTTTGTTTATTTCCACAAGATCTAAGGAACTCATTACAGTGAGACAAAGCAAGTCATAGAAACTACTTGTGACAGTGACCAGGTATTGGAATAAACAGAAAAACGTCAAAGTAGATATTATAATTATGTTCAAAATTTTTTTGAAGAAAACCATGATTTAAAAAAATAGAACTATGAGGGCACCTGAGTGGCTCGGTTGGTTGAGCATCTGACTTTGGCTCAGGTCATGATCTCACAGTTCATGAGTTCAAGCCCCACATCAGGCTGGCTGCTGTTAGCACTAAGCCCATTTCAGAACCTGCTTCAGATCCTCAGCCCCCCTCTCTGCCCTTCCCTTGCTTGCAGTCTCTCAAAAATAAATTAAAAACATTAAAAAATTTTTAAATGTGAATATTAAAAATAGAAATATGATGACAATGTCATATCATATAGAGATTTTCGATAAAAGATAGAGATTGCCAGAAAAAGTAAAAAACAAGATACAACAACAATATAATGACACATACTATGCTTTAAATGCAGAGGTACAGGGAGAGGAAGGGAGCTCTGTAAACTTCGTCTGTCCCATCCATCGAACTGAGAATAACATTGCTCTCATCTGCAAGAGCGGAAGGAGAAAATACGGACTCCAGAAGGAAGAGAACCTGAAGGATACCTGAGTGAGTGAGTGCGAACTGGGGAGATTGGAAAACAAGCCAGCCCAAGACGGGCAGGGGAGGTGGGAGCCCCAGCCCAACGCGGGGCAAGTGCGCGGAGCCCGAGCGACAAAGGGAAGAGACAGAGAGACTGAACACGCTCAT
>NC_043700.1:34300248-34306887 GCF_006229205.1 Suricata suricatta | reverse complement strand
TTTGGGCTCTTTCCATAGTATGTTGATTGTCCTGCTATAAGCATTGGGGTGTATGTGCCCCTTAGAATCAGCATTTTTGTATCCTTTGGATAAACACCTAGTAATGCAATTGCTGGGTTGTAGGGTAGTTCTATTTTTAATGTTTGAGGAGCCTCCATTCTGTTTTCCAGAGTGGCTGCACCAGTTTGCATTCCCACCAGCAGTGCAAAAGAGTTCCCCTTTCTCCGCATCATTGCCAACATCTGTTGTTGCCTGAGTTGTTAATTTTAGCCATTCTGAGTAGTGTGAGGTGGTATCTCATTGTGGTTTTGATTTGTACTTCCCTGATAATGAATGATGTTGAGCATTTTTTTCATGTATCTGTTAGCCATCTGGGTATCTTCTCTGGAAAAGTGTCTATTAATATCTTTTGCCCGTTTTTTTCACTGGATTATTTGGGTGTTGGGTGTTGAGTTGGATAAATTCTTTATAGATTTTGGATACCTACCCTTTATCTGATTTGTCATTTGCAAATATCTACTCCCGTTCTGCTGGTCGCCTTTTAGTTTTGCTGATTGTTTCCTTTGCTGTGCAGAAGTTTTTATCTTGATGAGGTCCCAATACTTCATTTTTGCATTTGTTTATTTTTGCTTTTGTTTATCTCTGGAGATGTGTTGAATAAGAAGTAGCTGCAGCCAAGGTCAAAGAGGTTGTTGCCTGCTTTTTCCTCTAGGATTTTGATGGCTTTCCAGTCTTATGTTTAGATCTTTCATCATTTTGAGTTTATTTTTGTGAATGGTGTAAGAATGTGGCCTGGGTTTATTCTTCTGCATGTCGTTGAAACAGGGTGCAATAGAAAATTTGAACAGACTCATAACCAGTAAAGAAATTGAATTAGTAATAAAAAAAATCTCCCAAAAAAACAAGAATCCAGGATCAAACATTTAAAGAGGAGTTAACACCTATTCTTTTGAAGTTGTTCAAAAAAATGGAAATGGAAGGAAAAGTTCCAAACTCATATGAGGTCAGCATTACCTTGATTCCAAAACCAAAGACCCCACTAAAAAGAAGAACTGCAGGCCAATTTCCCTGATGACCATGGATGCAAAAATTATGAACAAGGTAGCAACCAACCAGATTGAACAATGTATTATAACAATTATTCATCATGATCAAGTGGGATTTAAATCTGGGATGCAAGGCTGGTTCAATATCTGCAAATTAATCAATGTGATACATCATATTAATAGCAGAAAGAACAAGAACCACATGATCCTCCCAATAGATACAGAGAAAGCATTCAGCAAAATACAACATCACTTCTTGATAAAAATCCTTAAGAAAGTAAGGATAGAAGGATCGTATCCGAAGATCCTAAAAACCAGATACAAGAGAACCACCGCTAATATCATCCTCAATGGGGAAAAACTGAGAGCTTCCCCACTAAGGCCAGGAACAGGACAAGGATGTCCACTCTCACCACTGTTGTATAACAGTGTTGGAAGTCTTAGCCACAATCCAACAACAAAAAGAAATTAAAGGCACCCTATAATATTTTAATGGTTTCTCCAGTTTTACCATAGATTCATGTCTCTGATATGATTAGGCTGTTTTTTGGCCTAGTAGAGATTATCTTTTACATTCCCTTTGTTCCCTTAAAACCCTTAACTACTGAGGTTTTTGCATTTCTTTGTGATTCTGATACCCCTAAGTAGTTCTAAGAGAAGTGTGCTTGGGCAAATAGAGCTGGTAAAGCATAGATCACAGAAAATACTTGGGGGCCTAAAATGACTTCTCCTGTGTCTCAAAAGCTATGTCACATCTTTCTTTTCGGAGACCCCTAACTTTCTACTTAATAATGGGCCCCCACATTAGCTCTATTACAGAGATGGTTAACCAAACCAAAAATGTTTGTGATGTTTCCAAGCTATTACTTCATGATGATGTACATGTAGTAATATATCATGAAATACTTAAAATTAAAAAAACATGAGTTGAATCATGAAAGGTAAATTTGGGAAGAAAAGGAGAATCCAAAGACTTGTCTAATGTATAAGGATCAAATAAATACACATGGAATTTCATGTACATTTAAGAATATATTAAATTTTGATGTACTTAGAAGACTTGGAGCTTCATTTAATAATGTGTATAATTCCATAATTTCTATAATGAATTTATAATTCATAAAAATATATAAGTATGCATGGAACTGCAAAGATTACCCATGTCTGAAATTCTGTTTTTCTTTCTTCCTTTACACTGCCTCCCTATTGATTTTTTTCTGTTTGTTTTACTGATTTCTGTGTAGTGAATGAACCAGTACTTTGAAATTAAAGCATTTTTATTTAGACTAGCTTTTAACAGGAAAATTAATAGATATGGTAAGTTGCTTTAAATTTTGTCCAATACTTTAGGCAAATATATGTGAGTCATCTATTAAGTAAACTATAGAAATACATAAACCTCCATGCTGTCAAATAGTGTTATATATATATATATGTGGTGTGTGTGTGTGTATATATATCTGATATACCTGGCACCTAACTCTCCTTCCTACTTCCTAGGAGCAACCATGAGAGATAAATGTGTAATTTAAAAAACAAAGCAAAGAATGCTTTATTGATAACCTGAATGTAGTAAGATGTTAATGTTGGCCTCAGATATAACGAATATATGGTGCCATAACTTATATTTGCCAAAGCTGCAGGCATATTTCCAGTGCAGGGAAAATCAGGAAGTTTATTAAATTAGGTTAAAGTAGACAAATTTGTTTTTGTTTTTTTAAAAGTTTATTGTTTTATTTCGAGAGAGACAGAGACAGCATGAATGGGGAAGGGGCTGAGAGAGAGGGATAGAGGGAGAATCCCAAGCAGGCTCTGAGCTGCCAGCACAGAGCCCCGATTCCGGGACTCATACTCATGAAACTGAGATCATGACCTGAGATGAACCCAAGAGTTGGAAGCTTAACCAAATGAGCCACCCAGGAACCCCAACAAATTTGTTTTTAATGAAGTCTACAAATGATTTTCATTCCTAAAAGTCATATTATCTTGGTAAATACAGACTTATCTATAAAAGAACAAATCAACTCATTCATAGGAAGAATTTGTTCCCAGTGCCTAGAACTTACAAGTGTAAGCCATTCATCATTGTCATGGACTTTACTATCTCTCTAGGACAAATATATATTCATTATGATTAAAAGTAAAATCACCAGGAAAACATAACAATTCAAAATGTGTGTGCACATAATAAAAGACCTCAAAATACATGAGGCAGAAATGGACAGAAATGAAAAGAGAAATAGATAAATTGTTAAAATAATTGATGATTTAAACATATTTTCTCAATAATTGATAGTTGAAGCAGAAAACTCAGGAAATATGTTGGAACTTGAGTGGAACTGGCCATCAGCTAGATTTAATCAACATTTGTAGATGACACACAATAGCAACAGTATATACATTCTTTTATTGCAAAGAGAAAATTGAAAAAGATACACATGGAGGAAAACAATGCAAGAAATGACAATGATAAAACAGGAAAAACTGAACAAGGAAATCAAATTGTAATAATTATGATAATAATGAGCTGTTTGATTTCTCCATGAAAATTTTATCCTATGATTTTTTTATTGATTGATTCACAGTTTTTCCAAATACCCTATTTATAAGGTCAATATAATTTACTGATTATTCTAAAGAATTAGAAAAGTTATCAATCTGAATCATAGAAACCACTTTTGGAAGGAAGTCGACAAAAGTGAGTAGAAAGATACAGGTATTTTATCTTGATCTTATAAAGCATGATTCAAACAGATGAGACTATACATGGGCCCACAATAAAAATACAAATTAATCCATTATGGTGATATATCAGTGAAATATCTTTTTAAAAAATAAGGCATGACACTGTTTTATTTTAAGTTTAAGTGATGTAAAGAAACCATGACCCGGCCTGCAGGTCAGTCAACGCAGATCCTGAGGGAGGGAGTGAGAATTGGGGGGCAGGGGGCACAGAGAATGGAGGCAAGACAAAGTTTCTGATCAAGCCCCGGTTTATTGAGAAAACACATTCATCTTATAAAGAGCATAAAGCAAGGTCGATTGCCAAGAAACAGGGTCACGTGAAAAGGCTAGGGTAAAGGAAAAATAGAAGCTGCAGCTTTAGCACAGCCTCTGAGGAGCTGATAAGAAAGCCCAGCCAAGCTGTTTCTGGCCTTGAGCTGGGAGTGATAACACTGTCCAGCCCTGCAGGTGGCTGATCTTAGGTCAGGGCACACTTCTCTTCCCCTGGCAGCTCTTCTGGCAGCTCTCCACAAAACCATATAGTAATTTGAACAGGGAAATTTTAACATAAGAAATTACCAATTGTAATGGGAACTAGAATAAAAAATACAAAGTAAAGAGATCTTTAAAAAACAGGAATACCAGATACATGAAGCATCCAGCCCCTCTAGGACTGGGATGAAGGAGTCTCATTATCCCAGCATTGAGATCCCAACCTTGTTAGAAGGGGCACAGAAACGGATCTCTGAATAGCACAAAGTCATTATCGTGCAATACCGAAGAGTATTGCTGTAAAATTTCTCTTTGGAACTTTCTGGAAATCTGCTTAGAGTAGTCAGGAAAGCTGTTCACAATGGGGTATCTCACAAAGCCACTTTGCTAAGAAAGGAGAGGGACCTGAATGATAGGAGGAAACTACTGGCTGATGGGTGCCTGTGACCACCATGCACTAAAAGATCTGTGGGCTGAATAATCGTCAGGCGCTGAAAGATCCCACTGGTGCAATTAGCTGCACACTCTTCAGGAGCCTTCCAAACGAGCCCACTGGAATCAGGAAACAAAGTTCTCTTCTCATATTCTCCAGCATCCTCTGCCCGCAAAACTTTAGTACCATTTGGCAAAGTAAAAAATAATTTATGGGCATAGATTCATTTGCACAAAGCAGGTAAAAGATTTATTAGAAGCTGAGTGCCAGTGCATCAAAAATGGAGTAAGTCTATGACTTTGTTCAGCTTTCATTTGAACCATTTAAAGTCTGGTAAAATAATAAATTACCCTATATTTCTATTTAACAAGATTCAGCCACCCTTTTAACAAGTGAAGAAATGCCCATCCTTGTCCCCAATTGAGGAGACACATAATCATGAGAACCAGCATGTCCATTGCTAGCTACATTAATTTCTCCTCAAATTCTGTTACACAGTCTCAATGAATACTATGCTAACTAGAGGTTCATTTGTAAAATTAACTTCCAACAACTTGTAGGTAAACTAATAAGAAGTAAAAAGAAAAATAAAAAGAAAGTCGTTGGCATATACAAATAAACACATAGGCATACATACAAGAAGCAAAGAGAAAATATGCAAAACCACTATTGTCTTTATTAGTAAGTCATGATTGTTATCTATGGCATTTTTTCCTCTACTACTTATTCCCTGTTCCGATTGCTTTCACCCAGAACCTTAACTTGCTAAGGATATTTACAAAGCTGAAAAAAGAAAATCTTTATTCCCAAAGAATCTTTAATCATACTTTGTTTTGGTTGCTATAATAATCAGCAAGTTTCAAGACATAGCTCTTCTTGCTTTCATTGGTAAAAGCAACCAATTTCCCTTTGGTATTCAGTCAGTCACTCCAGCCACTAGATGAGCCTATGTTTAGTGGCATAAGACTTTCAATGTTGCCATTTGGAAGTTTCATCTTCCAAATTAGTGGAAATATTATTATGTCCCTTGGTGGACCAATTCCCTGCCAAGGGTTTGGAGCAAAAGTTACTGAGATGGAAAGATATAAATGTGTATCTTCCAACTAGACTAACTGCTTTCAACTGATAGAGCTATATGGTAAAGCATATGTTAAATCCAAGTACATTGCTGCACTTTGTTTGCTGAGAAATAAGTTTCTGTATCAAAAACAAGGCTGTTATACAGGCTTGTCAATTTTGTTTATCTTTTTAAAGAGTCACCTTTTGGTTTATTGATATATTTTATTTTTATCTATTATTATTTTCTTTCACTCTAAACTTTGTTATTTCCTTTCTTCTGTTTGATTTAGGTTTACTTTTTTGTTTCCCCAGCGTCTTAGGTGGATGGTTAGGATATCAATTCAAGGTCTTTCTTCTTCTCAATATATGCATTTATTGATATAAACTTATCTCTAATTTAGCTACATACCATACTTTTTAGTATGATGTATCTTCATTTTAATTTATTTTAAAGTATTCTCTGGGTTTAAATTTATTTCCTCTTTAACCCATAGAAGTATTTAAGAATGTGATATTTAATTTCCACTTATTTGTTAGTTTTCCAAAATTTTTGTGCAAATAATTTTTAATTTCATGCTATTAGCAAAAAGTATACTTTTATTTTTTTGTGAGCTTTTAAGTTAATTGAGAATTTTTTATGGCCTGGCATATGGTCTAGCCTAGAAAATGTTCTTTGTGTACATAAGAAGAATGTATTTTATGCTGTTGTTCAGGGGAGAGTTTTATAAATGTCGGCTAGGCTTAGTTGGATTATGGTGTTTTCAAGCTTTGTATTTCCTTGTTGATCTGCTAGTTGTTCTATCCATTATTGGAAGTAGGGTTGAAATAGAAAAGAAATCTCCAACTATAATTGTTGAATTGTCTATTTCTCCCTTCATTTTAGCT
>NC_043700.1:34236967-34300148 GCF_006229205.1 Suricata suricatta | reverse complement strand
CTTTTCTTCTACTGGGTTTGGGGTGCTCTTGCTGTTTCCCTTCTAGTTCCAGTAGGTGCTCTGTTAAATTTTGAATTTGCGCTTTTTCTAGTTTGTTGAGATTGGCCTGGATTGCAATATACTTTCCTCTTAGGACTGTAAGGCATATTTTCTAAGGACCTCTGCACAACCTTATGCCTGCCTTTAGATGTGATAGCAAAGTCCCCTTTCTGAATATTCATCCTAAATCCTAAATAAAAAGAGACCGCTCAATCCTGCTTGGGCTTTGTAAGCTATTCCCTGAGATCTTATTTGTTACAAATAAAGTTTGCCTTGTGTGGCCTCCCCACCTGGTATAGTCTCTATCTGTAACTCACCAAGGAGCAAACCCATGCTGGTTCAGTTAAAGCATCATCAAAAGTAAATGGTGAAGTTTATTTTAAGACAAAACATAACTCCAATCCTTTGTCTTCTGACATGTGAACCCTAAGTAAGGTGATCATAGAAAGTAACATAATAAAAAGTAAACAAATGGTAAAAGTCATACCTGAAACTGTTGTTCAAGAGGCTTCATACTTCTTTTGCCATTATAACCATAAACTCTAAAATTATGAGGTAAAATAGCCCTGTAAGATAAAAATATAAAGTATTTAATGGGAAATTTCTTTCCTATGCTCCTATTTTGATATGTATTTCATTGTATTTATTACAGAAAAGTGGGTAAACAAAGGCAGAAGGAGAAATAGACATTCTTGAATACATAGACTTGGTTCTAATTTTACTCAAAAATTCTAATGTCCAGACCTCTCCTTAATCACACTGTCACACTGTCCTTCTAGGATGTTTTTTTTTAAAACACAATAGACAAGTTTTGTCTCAGGGTATTTGTACTAGTTTTTACCTCTTTCTGGGATGTTCTTTGATATAGCTCATTGCTCATTTATTTCAAGTGTTTGCTTACACATCCACTTCTCAGTGAGGCTTATCTTGGCAAATTTCTTTCTTAAATGCACTTTCCTAGCTATCAAAACATAGAATTTCCAAACAATACTTCTAACTTTGCTCTTTATTTTTGCTTTCACATTTATCACCTTCTAACATTGTTCCTAATCCACTCATTTATTATATCATTATTAGTCTCATTTGATAACAATATAAACAGATTCTTGTCAATTTGGCTTACTAGTGCATCTGATGCACTTAGAAGAATATCTGTAACATAGAAAATGGTCAATAAATATTGAACTAATGTGACAGGAATTCAGCAGATTAGATAGAGATCTCATATTATTTGTAAATGCGGGAAGAATATGCTTAATTAAAAGACACTATAAAGAGAAATGGTAAGTGTAGATATCCCATTTTCATTTTCCTAATAAGCATAATATAAAGATTTGTGACTGCCATGGCAGTCTGGATTTGTTGAAGTAAAAGTTCAAAGAACCAAACCACCTACAAACAGAGCAAAAGTTTTTACAGTTTTGTCATACCAAAAAGGAATATTACCCACAGTGGGGTGGGCCTCCAAGAAACACACAGATTCTGAGTTGAAGATCCTATAAGGAAATTCAGCCTGTGACACACGGGTAGCATTTTGACAAAGAAAAAAAAAAGCTACCTGTCCATGTTAGGTCAGGGAGAAATGTACGCCTGGACTGAAAGTACTGAGCTTTTGAGGCATATCAAATACAGAGCTTCTCTCCCTGTAAAATCTTTTGCCAATGTCTGAAACTGTGTAAAGTGGTCAAAGAACTAAACTTGAAGTTTCTGAAAATAAGAGCAAATATATATTGTTTAAATCGATGATACAGTCAATAAGTTTTTTTAATTCCATGATAAAAGCAAAGAAAAATCACATCTGATGTTTTTAAAGACTAATAAAAGCCAAAATAAAACCTTAAAGTATTAAGAGGAAAAAAAATATGTTCCCTTCAAAGAAACAGCAATAAGACTGACAACTACCTTGTCAATAAAAATGAAGAGAGTCAGAAGACAACAGAATGACAATTTTAAAAGGCTAAAGTCATTTTTAAAATGTCATCTTAGGATTTACTTCTGCAAAAAAGTTTTTAAGAGTAGGAATAGGTAAAAATTTAACAATGAAACAAACCTATATAATTAAAAATAAGCAGACTTGCACCAGAAATATGGACAATTTCTGAGAGATAAAATTAAGTGCAGATAGAAATGGAAATGTAGAAATAAATGAAGAGCACAAGAATGAGTAAATTTGTGGTTAAATATAAAAGAATATTGACTATACAAAAAATAATAGTAATATCTCATTGGGGTTTAAAAGAATGAAGGATTGTAATGTCTGAAAAAATAATGAAAACTTAGAAGAAGGAAAGTGGAATTGTAAGTTTTATTGATCTGACAATACTGGGTAACTGATAAAAGTAATAATGCATATTAGATTCAATAACTCACAGATTAACAAATTAATCTAAAGAAACTACTGAATAAATAGAAAAAGAATGTATAACAAGGTATTTAATTGAGGGGAAATAGTATAATATAAAATGGTAGATTCACTAAAATGAACACAAACGAAGATGAATATAAAATAAAATGCACAAAAGAAATGCATTGGTCTGTGACCAGTGGGATCAAAGTGACCCAATCGTTAACTTGAGCCTTGGATTTCATGAGAATGAGATATCTTGTATATATTTTGTTGTTGTCAGTTATTTAGAGTCAAACAACCTTCTATGCAACTATAGGACCTCCCTAAGATTGCTGTAGCTTTCTTCTTCCTACTGTTGCAGTACAGTGTATCCTTTCTGAAATAAATGGAAATTGTTATGGTAATAAATATTTTTTAGTCCTCGTAGTTATGCAACCCAGTGTAATTTCTACACAGACCAATCTTAATTATATTTGGACATAAAAAAACTTCTAAATATTAATGAATGCAGTTGATTAAATAATACGTTAAAACCCAGTAGGATTTATTCATGGAATAAGGATCAGCTTAATATTAGAAAGTCAATTACAGTAACAGATTAAAACAAAAAAATGATCATATCAACAGATGCAAAATTGATAAATTTAACATCCATTAACTATGGAAACAACAAACAAAGAAGGGAGTGAATGTCTTTATGGCAATCAAAACATCATCTTTAATGATGAACACTGAAATGCTTCTATTTGATTTAGATAATAAGATACTACATAATAAGATAATAAGGTACTCTGCCTCAACTTCTATTTACTATCAAATTATACTGATGGTTCCCCATACCCAGCAGAAAACTAAGAAAATAAATAAAACTCCTATACACTAGAAATGAAGAAACAAAACTGCCTTTATTAGATAATGATAGAATTATAAATGTATCTAAAACAGATTAATTTTTAATAGTTTATTGTCAAATTGGTTTCCATATAACACCCAGTGCTCTTTTCCACAAGTGCCCTCCTCCATTACCACCATCTCTCTTCCTCATCAGCGCTCAGTCTCATGATTTGCATCCCTCTCTCTCTCCAACTCTCTTTCCCCCTTCCCCTCTCTATGGTCCTCTGTTAGACCTATGAGTGCAAACATATGGTTATCTGTCCTTCTCCACCTGACTTATTTTGCTTAGCATGAAAACATTTTATGAACTCCTCAGAGAATTTCCAGGAGAGTAAGTTTCCTTATGGATATTTACTATGTAAGAATTGATTGTGTTCCCATACACAAGAAAACATTTAGAATATGAAGTTTTTCAAATGTGACTTTTTCAATAATCTGAAAAATATGAACTACCTAAAAAGAAAATACAAATAAATGTGTAAAATCTTTAAGGAGAATGTTATAAAAATATATTGAGTAGCATTAAAATCTGAGTAAATGGACAGATACTCCATGTCATACACAGACAAATATTTCTGTTTTGTTTCAGGGGTGGTTTTTTTTTTTGGGGGGTATTGTATCATAAAATGATTAGTTCTACCCAAAGTGCTGTGTAGATTCAAAAAAGTCACAATCAATATCCCAGGACATTTCTTTGTGGAAGAGTTGATTCTAAAATATATGAAAATAAAACTACTAAGAAAAATCAGAACAACTTAATGAAGAAAAGACAGAAGGACCTTAACTTTAAGCTATCAAGATTTATTACAAAGAGATAAATTGTCTCAAAATTTTAATACAGAGTTCAATAAAACATATATATCCATATATATGTAAATATACAGCAGTCATCACAGATATAGAAAAAAGATTTAATAAAATTGACCTTAAAACATCATACCAAAACTAAATTAATCATCTATATCACAGCATGCTCAAAAGTCAATTTCTTATAGAATAAAGACATAAATATAAAAGGCAAAACTAAAAATACTTAAGACTGTATAACATTTAGTCATGGTCTTGGTGTAAAGGAGGATTTTTTATACAAGATAAAACTATAATTTTCATGAAGGAAAAATTCTCTTTACTAAAATACCATAAGTATGGAAACAGAGGCATAGAGTAGGAGAAGTTATTTGAAAATCACATCATGAACTAAAGACTTCTGGGAAAAATATTAAAATAATTCCTAAAAATAGAAAAAAAAGGTCAGATTAAAAATGTCTTTTTTAAAGGTATAAATGTCTTACATAGGTGCTTCACAAAGAAGGAAATCCCTATAGTCAACTGATTAATATTTTTTATTAACAACCGTCAATACTTTCTAAAAAGTATTCAGTCTTATTTGCATTTAGAGAGATATATAGTAAACATCACATAATCAACAATGATTGAAAACTTAAAATATCTTCCATTATTAATAAAATATGCAATTGGAGAGGCATATAAAGTAGTATCATGTTTTGGGAGAATTGTTTAAGGATTATGACAATGCATTTAATTTAACAACACAGATTATCCTTAATTGTCCTGGAAAATCTTTTGCACATGTGTCAAAGAGCACATATATAAGAGTTTTCATATTTGAATATTTTAATATCTCCACAATAGAAAAACAGAATGTCCAAAATAACAAAATAAATTGTATAATTATGAAATTGGATACTATACAGTAATTTAGATTTGTTTATTTAGAATTCAAAACAAATAGAAATACATTACATAGGATAATTAAATAAAATCAAGTAAATAGTTATCACAATCGTCTTAAAAGTAGTTACAAATGGAGGGATGGCTCCTGGAATGCAATCAACATGTGTTTAATGTCAGAGGGCTACAAGAATGTTCACTCCATAATTGATCTTGTAACTGCATAAACACATTTTATGTATTTTGATTTATACTTTATATCGTACAACAACAAATATTAAAACAGTTAAATAGAGGTAATTGGTAGGATTTTTGTGAAAGACAGAAGACCCAATACCCTATCTCCATTTCCACTTTCAACACAGAAATGACTGATTAACAATACTAACACATTTTTTTAATACAGTGATACACTTTAAACAATAAAGTGGGTTGACAAACTATGCCTTATAGGCCAAAATCTGCCCACAGATTTCTTTTCATTTTATTAGGTTTATTTATTTATTTTGAAAGAGAATATAAGCAGGAGAGGGGCAAAGAGAGAGGGAGAGGGAGGTTCCCAAGCAGGCTCTGTGCTGACAGCGGGGCTTGAACCCAGAAACTGGTGAGATCTGAGCCAAAATTGAGAGTGAGACATTTCATTGGCAGAGCCATCCATTTGCCCCCCACCACTTTAAATATAAAGTGATATTAGACTATATCTATGTCTATCTCTGTTTGCAAATCCTCTATGCCAACTTTCACAATGGCTGAATTTTGTGGCTGCTAGGGAAACCACTCTAAGATGTTTACTATCTGGCCATTTGCAAAAGGTGGGCCGACTTTTGCTTTAAACAGAATGGTCAAAGAGTGAAAACAAAGACTAGTGCCGCAGCTGAAAGAGCGAGCAGGTGACGCTGCAAACTAGGACAGAATCTGGACCAGAATTGTGCCTTAGGAATGGAAAGTTAAATACCCTCAGGTGTCCAGCATGAAACACAGCGTGGGCTCTCCAGTAAAGAGCATAGAGCTAGAAGTATCCTGAGCAATTTGTAAACAGAAGAATGCATCAATCCCTGCTGACTGTAGACAATGGACAGAATGAAGCTACCCAGTCTTGACCACAGCAGAAACAGCATCACATGCAAAAACCAAAACCCTAAACCACATCTCATGCAGATGTGGAATGGATTGCAAACTGCCCCATCATTGCTGAAACCCTGAGATGATAAACAATATAAACATTGGAGCCAGCTAAAGGTACCCAGCAGGAATGAAGCAGAAATATTCATAAAACCACTTACTCAACATAAGGTTGCCACAAAAGCTCTCAGTATGTAAAAAACGCAGCATGTGTGAAGACACAATAAAACAGGTTGTGCCTGTAGCATTACTCTCAATGTTCTCATCTAGATCCACTCCTGAGTTTGGACCTACCTTTGAGCAATGTGGTAAAATTGGTGTTCTAATTTCATTGGTTTGCAACCCCTAGGGGATTGGCAAGTTGATGTGACAAGGCACAGATTGATGCTAGTTCTTTACACAGCCTCATAGACTGTTGAGAGTGCAAGGAATACCACTTTGTCTGTGTATTAACTGTTGGCTAAGCCTGAAACCAACTGGCTGCCAAGATACTCTGAATAGGGGCCACCAGGCTTGAGACACGCCAGGGTCAGTGGTCACTGAAGGCTTCAGGACTCCACCGGGAGTGACTCCTTGGTCTTACTTTATTCGGCCTCCTCTGCACCCTAGTATACTCACTATATTCTCATTGTTGCCTATAAAATGAAAAAGTATGGTGAAAGTTTTGCATTTTACTTCAATTATAGATCATGTCTAAAAGTTGAGTTCTGTTTATGACTACTCTCTTGACATTTTGCAACAATATTTTGATTTTTTTCTCAGCCAAGACTTATTTGGTGACTGTTACTTAATTCTCCAAAAGCTGGTTCTTCTTTGGTTAAACATGTGTAATTATATTCTAATTTTATCATGATAGTCATTGAGAATGTGGTTACTCTTCAAAGGATTTTGTGTTTACAATGTGAAGGTTTTTATTTAAGGGTACTTTGCTTGTATGTGAGAAAAGAGAAGTCTTAATTGTAGGGTGTGCAATATGCAATTCATCAATTATGTCATTAGTTGTATTGTATGTGCTATACCCTTTTTTTCCTAATATAAAAAAAGACAGACCTTAAGAAATCTGCCATTCATAAGCTGTTGTTTTTACATTAGGACAAAAAGGTATAGCATATACAATACAACAAATGATGATGCAGATGGCTAACCAACACATGAAAAGATTCTCAACATTACCCATTATCAGTGAAACACAAATCAAAACTACAATCAGAATCACCTCACACCTGCCAGAATGTCGAAAATTAACAAGACAGGAAACGACAGATGTTGGCAAGGATGAGGAGAAAGGGGAACTCCCTTACACTGTCGTGGTGGAAATGCAAGCTAGTGCAGCCACTCTGGAAAACAATATGGAGGTTCCTCAAAAAGATACAAATAGAGCTAACATGTGATTCAGAAATTGCTCTAGTAGTTATTTACCTAAAGGATACAAAAGATACTAATTCAGGGGCGCCTGGGTGGCTCAGTCGGTTAAGCCTCCGACTTCGGCTCAGGTCAGATCTCACGTTCGTGGGTTCGAGCCCCGCGTCAGGCTCTGTGCTGACAGCTAGCTCAGAGCCTGGAGCCTGCTTCCATGTCTGTGTCTCCTTCTCTCTCTCTGCCCCTCCCCCTCTCATGCTCTGTCTCTCTCTCTCTATCAAAAAATAAATAAAAAACATTAAAAAAATTTACAAAAGATACTAATTCAAAGAGATACATGCACCCCAATGTTTGTAGCAACATTATCTACAACAGCCAAATTATAGAAAGAGCCCAAGTGTCCATCAACTGAGGAATGGATAAAAAAATCAAGTTCCATCAATTGATAAATGAATAAAGAATGGGATATATATACATATATATTCATATTTATATATGAGTATTACTCATCCATATAAAAGAATGATATCTTGTTATCTTCAATGACATGGATGGAATTAGAGTGTATTATGCTAAGTGAAATAAATCAGAGAAAGATAAATACCACATGATTCCACTCATATGTGAAATTTAAGAAATAAAACAGATAAACATAGGGGGAGAAAAAGAGAGAGGCAAACTATAAAACAGACTCTTAACTGAGGGTTGCTGGAAGGAAGGTGGATGGGGGAGTATGCGCTTAATGGGTGATGAGTATTAAGGAGAACACTTGTGATGAGCACTGGGTGTTATATGCATGAGGAATCACTAAATTCTACTCCTGAAACTAATATTACATGGATGTAAACTGGGATTTAAATAAAATTTTAGAGAGAAAAAAATAATTTCACAGTTTTAAAAATACACTAATGTAGAGTTGTAAAATTCTTGTTTTACCATTTACTTTTTTTTAAGTTTGTTTATTTTTGAGAGAGAGAGACTGCATAAGCCAGGCAAGGGCAGAGAAAGAGAACCCCAAGAAGGCTCTGCACTGTCAGTGTGGAGCTTGATGTGGACCTCAAACCCAAGACTGGGAGATACTGACCTGAGCTAAAATCAACCAGTTGAGCCACCCAGGAACCCCTCCTACTTATACCATTTTAAAAAGGCCATTACAATTCTGATTTTTCTTTATTTCTTAGTATAATGTGCTTATTCTTCCCAAATTCATCAACTGGCCTAGTACTGAGTTTGGTTAATTACAATTATATTTAAATCATTAATACATTGTGACATGATGTGTTAAATAATTTTCTTTTAAATCATCACTATTCTTTCCACATTAATTCATGATGTTCTTTCAAATAGAGTTGAATATTAGGGATTTGAAAAAGTATAGAAAACTCTCAAAATTCATCCTTCATGAAATCCATGGATAGCCAAATAAAAATCTGATGCTACTGGGTAGGAAAAAGATGGAAGCATAAACTAGTCAACTTCTACATGTTTATTATATAGACAAAATTTTTTAACTCATAAAATAAAGGACAAATGAATAGCCAGTTACTAGGAACATCTAAAAATGCAAAATAATTACATTCCAGATTAATTGTAAACAAGAATTAGGATATAGGTGATAAAATAATGTAGGTCACCTACTTTTGCATTAGGTTCACAGTATATGTTTTCCCTTCAATCACAATGTTGTAGGACACCTGGCAGAAGAGTGTATTAAAAAGGCAAAGAAAAGTGAGAAGATTGTTAGAAAGTAAAACTAACATTTTACATCAATGATCGTTACATTCAAAGCACATTAATACAATAAAAAGAGGAAAATTTATAATTTAAATATTGGCTTATTTAAATATTGGCTTTCATAATAAAAATGGATGGAAGAATATGATTTGTGTAATTTCTTAATAAATTTTAAATAAATCCAACATTTGAATTTTAAAAATTGGTTTTCATCCAATAATTACATTAGCTTAATAAAGACTGAGGTCACTGCAAAACTTACACTTAAAATGGAAGAGTATAAACATATGACTAACAAAAGTTTTATATAGTAGAGCAAAGATTTAGCAGCACATATATATAATATTTGCAGATTTTATAAAATTCATTCCAAGTTTGGTTCAAAACTCATTGATCTATTTTATTAATAGTAAGATTAAGAAATGATGTCTAACAAATGGGCAATTTAGTCTTTATGGATCAATTTGTAAGCCTTGACATTTTTACATTATTGGGCCTTCCAATCCAGTAGCATGCAATATACTTGGGATTATATAAATCTTTCATTCTTCTCATCTGTAATGTGAGAGCATTATTTTTTCTTTCCAATTATTATGCTTATTTTTAATTTTTCTTGTTTTCTTGCCTTATCACAGTGGCTAATACTTCCAGGCAAAGATTAAATAGAAAAGGTAATGGTGGACATCCTTATCTTTTTCTTGAAATCAGGAGGAAAGCTTTTAATATTTCAACTTTATGCATGATGTTTCTTTCAAAGGCATTTGATCTCCTCTATATTCCACAATCGATTATTTTTCTTAATTATTACATTTTGAACTTATAACATTACAGCAAATTATATAAAATGCCTTGTGAACAATGTCTATGTTAAAAAATATAAACATTACAAGTATTTGAAAACAATTTTAAGTACTCTTCCATCCTGTTTAATTCCCTTTCTTACACTCCAGCTAACCAACATCTTGAATTTCATGTTTATCATTACCATGCATATTTTTATATTTATACTAATTATAGATGTTTACATTATAATTACTTTTTATGTAAATTTTAGCTCTGTATAAATGTAATACTTCTACAAGTTATATATCTCATTACTGGATTATATCTCTACCTAAAACACTGTTGCAGACATAGTAAGCACTCTGCAAACATTTGCTATCATAATCAATACATGTAGCTTTATAATTTTTTTGTGATATTGCATTCCATTTTCTAAATATAACATAGTTTATTCATTTTATGCTGTCAATGGTTATTTAGTTTTGTTTCACTATCTTAAGCAATGCCCCCCAAAATAATCTTAGGCATATCTATTTGTGCATATTTGCTAGCTATATTTTAAACTAAACCTGAGTGAACTTCTTTTATTAAAAAGTACTTTAGCAACTTCACTTGAAGTTTTAATTAATCAGCACATTTGTTGCACCAATGTAGATATTAACAAAAAGTAAATAATATTATCCTTTTATTCATCTCTAATTTGCATTTTGTTTTGTTAGAGTTTGCCATTGATGTGAATACCCTATTGTGTTTACTTGGCAATTCCCTATAAATTTCCTAATTTGTATATATGCTTGGTAATTTTTATTCCCTCAAGTTCAACTCTTGTCATTCATACTTTGTACATGTTTCTATTTTCTTGGTTTTTGTCTTATTAATTTGTATGAGTTCTTGATACATTCTGGGTACCTTCTTGTGTGTTATACAGATGGCAAATATCTTCTGTGAGTCTGGAACATTTTTCAATTTGATTATGGCAGCTATTTATTTATCTATTTGAATCTAAATATTTCTTAATAGTTCACTTAAGATTTTGTGTTCTTTTTTTTTCTGGTATAATTCTTCCCTATTATAAGGTTCTATAAATAGCCTTCTATCTTTCTTCCAGATTTTTAGTATTTTATTCACAGATGTATGCATTTAAATGATCTTGAATCAATTTTGGTGTATACTGTAGCATTAATATATATTTTCTTATTATTCCATATCATTAATAAACTTTCCTTTCACCATTTATTAACTAGTCCATTCTTTATCCAATAATTTCAATGCTACCATTGAATTGAATAAATTTTCATATATGTGTAGGTATTTCAGAAGCACTTTATTCTGTTCTATTAATTTATTTGTTCCTTAGAAAATACCTTAGACAAGATGCAAAAATTACTCATATAAGACTTCATTAAATGAAATGATCATTATATTGTATAAAAAAACCCATAGGCTTACTTAACAACAAGGAGACAAACCCCTCTAAATATAGCTCCCTAAGTGAATAAGAAGAGAATCTCTAGATGAAGGAAGTCAATGATTATTCAAAGACATTAAAGAGGGAAACAGATTTAAAAGATGGGACTTGAAACTTCGATAACGAGCATTACTGCAATGTATTTTCATGAACATTGTTTATCTTGGTTCATTTTCACAATGGCTTTTCCACTTAAGGAAAATTGTGTATAAATATAAAATTCACCAAGTTTGCATGAATAAAAATGCTATATTTACGTCTTGGAAAATATCCACATGATTTTAGCTTGTGAAAAAATGTTAGTGCTTAGTTACATGAGTTTCGATTCCTCCACTTAATGTTGACCGTAGTTTCTCCGGTATTGTAATTTGCACACGTAGTCTTTCAGAATCTGTAATGTACAAAATGTTTCATTAAAGTAACACCCGTCCCCTCATAGCTTCCTCCATTATCTCCTCATCTAAATCCATAATATTTTATAAGGCCGCCTCTTTTTTTAAACTATTTTTTCAAATACACTCAATTCCCACTTCTTTCTAGAATTACAAGACTTTTAAAGAGAAATGTATTACAAATTAAATCAGGACCTTTGGACTTTCCAACTACAAAGTCCAGAGGTCAGAGATGCAGGTCCGTATCTGAAACTGTAACCTTGAGGCATCCAGTTGAACCACTGCATCTCTCGTCTTCCATACAGTAGCAGGATGCGTGGGAAAGCCCCATCACATCCAGGGTGAAGTTTCGTTGGGGAAGACGATGTGGCAGTGGGCTTTGGCTTTAAAAAATTGGAGCACCTGCAAGAAAGCACTTTCCCAAGGATATCTGGCCTCTCAGAAGAAAGTATAGAGGAAAGGGGACATCCTCAAATTTTCAAAGGAAAGGTTTTGGTACTTACTATTATCTGTCTGGAGCCCGATGAGCCCGATGAGAAGCAGCAGAACGCTCAACATGGCTTCATGTCCTGGACGCCAGCTGAATAATGGCAGTTGCCGTGCGCAGTGGACAGTTGGGAGCTCGAGGGGACCCCTCCTGGCCGTGCACCTTGCAAGAGACAGTCCACTGTGAAAGCAGAGAAGGGCGGAGAGGGTGGGTGCTGTGTACTGTTGAACGTGGGCGGTCTTGGCCCCTAACTGTGTAGGAGACTTTCAATTGATTTGCCGCCACTTTGAGCCTGAAAGAAAACAGAATCACTTCCAAAAGGCAAGGTTGAAGAAACAGTTAATGAACATGAAGATTCGTAGACACTTCTTAATGAACTTTTAATTGAAGATACAGGCATACAAATATATATATGTATGTATAAATGTATATATATATTCTACAAACCATAGAGGAACAGCTCAATTAATATTCAAGTGCACAAACCAGTGTAAAAATTAGCACCTAGAATCAGACCAAGAAATAAAACATAGAACCACAAAAACTCAAACCCCCCAGATGGCCCCCTGACAATCATTACTGCTACCAACAGCATTTAGTTTTGTCTCTTTCTGAACTTTCTATAAGTGGAACCAATCAGTGTACTCTTTTATGTGAGTTATTTTAATATAATGATTATGAGATCCATCCATTTATTCACACTGTGAAGAGAAATAACTTTGTTTTCCCCTGTAAGTGTATATCACACATGGATTGAATATAACACTGTCTGTTTTTCCATTTTACTGTTGACTAACATTTAGTTTATTTGTAGTGGTGGCTATTAAAAACCACATTTGACTATTTTATTTCTTTAGTGAACATATCTAGTAATTTCCCAAAGGTGTATTTCTAGAGTGAAATTGTTAGATCACTGCATATGCTTTAATAGATACTTCCAGTGAGTTTTCCAGGGTTGTTGTACTAATTTGTACTTTCACCAGAAATGTATGAAAATTCCAATTCATATCATGCCTACATTTGTTTTTGTTTTTATTTCATGTAATTATAAATTATGTAGATGTCCTGCATTTGTTTTAATTTACATTTTCATGGTCATTAATAAACTTTAGCACACTGTATATATGTATTGGTCATTTACATAACTTCTTTGGTAAATGGTTAAGACTTTGGGCCATTTTACGATTGGGTGGTCTTGTTTCTTATTATATATTGAGTGCATTCTAGATATTCTTTTGCTGGATATAATGATTTGCAAATATCTTCTATACTGGGGCTTATATTTAATGGGTTTTTGTACATACACACTCATATTCAGAATTTCACTCCACTCAACATTTGCTGAGATTTTATGATATATATCTTATTGTAAATGTGAAGTTTATCAAAAGTTTCTCATATAAATTTATGTGATCATATAGCTTTCTCCATTTTCTGTCCATTTTGTGAATGAAAAGAATTGACTTCCTAGTTTTGAAACAAATTGTATGCTGGAATACACTCTACTTTGTGTACTTTTTGTATTTTGCTGGATTGATTTGACAGCATTTTGTTTAGAATTTTTCCATCCATATTCATAAGAAATATTTGTAATTTCTTTTATTTCAGTAAACTTGTCAATTTTTGCAGAAACATGCTGGCTTCACAAAAGAAACTGGGACATGTTATTCCTTCCTCTATTCTCTAAAAAAGTTAATATAATTGTGAATATTTCTTCTTTTAATGTTTCTTAGGATTTCGAAATGGAGTGATTTGGTCTTAGAATTTTATTTGTGAGAGACTTTCACTTTAACTTATCAAGCAAATTTTTTTAAATGTTTAGATATTCCCTTTTTCTCTGTGTTAGACAACTTCTGTTTCTGACGGATTTTATACGTTTCTTCTGAGTTGTTAGATATATTGACCAAAGTTGTTCATAATACCCTTCCCTCCATTATCATCCTTTTGCACTTTGTAGATCTGTACAAATGTTCCATATTTTTCACTCTCAATATTGATAATTTTGTGATTTTTCTCTACATTATTCAAGCACTCATAGAGTGATTTTTATTTTTATTAACTTTTAAAATAAACTAGGTTTTGAATCTCTTCTTTTCTATTATATATTTGTTTTCTATTTTATTGAGTTTTGCTTTACTGTTCCCTTTTCTACTTTGGGTATTGTTTGTTCTTTTTCTATAATCTAAGAATGGAAGCATAACTTACTCAGTTTAAACTATTTTTCATTATAACATATACATTTATAACTACAAATGTTCATCTAGTCATCACTTCAAATTTATCACCAAAGTGGGACTCAATCCCACAAACCATGGGATCATGACCTGAGCCAATACCAAAAGTTGGACACTTAACTGACTGAGCCACAGTCTAATTGTGTATTTTTTAATGTTCTTCTTTTATAACAACGGAGTTTTGTGTCTCCCTACCAAGACTTACATTATGCAAAGACTATAAACTATTATCAATACTTTATTCTGATATTTTGTTGCTTTTTCAAACTTACATATTTATTTTTCTGAAATATATCACTCTATATTATGGAGGACATTTGCTTAAATATGTATTACTTGTCATTACATTTATGAATACAAGAGCAAATAAATGCACATACCAACATATGTGTGGATGGGTGCATAAAACAGAGGTCTGAGCAAGTTTAATTTATTACTAGTGTCAGCACAAAAGAACACACACTATGGGAAACTGTGAGAGGGTTTAATTACAGGATTCAAGCTTGTGTTAAGTGATTTGGGAGAAAGTTTATGGAATCTTGGCTTTGCCAGAGTAGATGCTGTCAGAAACAAGGGGGTAAATTTCTAAATGAGTATTTTAATAATTCTTATCTACAAGAGGAAAGACTATACCAATGCTAAGTCAAAATTGGTTAGGCAACAGGAATATCTCATGTTAGCCAGGATGGGGGTGCTTGGTCATTTCTGTGACTTGCAAAATTTTCAAGTTTTATTTGTATTCAAACATAGAGAGTGGCCTTACTATTTTTCTTCATCCATCATGATCATTATGAAATTGTTTATGTTCAACAGGAGACCCACACAGCCTTTCCATGTCAGGCCAGCTCCTAGCAATACCAAGGCCCAGCTGATATCAGGTTAGGCCAGGTCCTGCGCATCAGGGGGTGTTTCTCCCTTTCTCGTAGGTGCTGCATTGGATATATAGATAAACCCTATGGCATTAACTATTTCCATCTTGAAATTAAATGTTATATATCTATATAACTCATACATGTTTAGTTAGATCAATTGCTGTGGGGCTTGATCTCAAGACCCTAGAATCATGACCCCTAGAATCGAGGGTCAGGCACTCCTAAAAAGTTCTTTTTCTAAAAAGGTCTTTTGTATTATTTCTTAGTTCTCTTTAAAAAAAATCTTTCAAATAAACCTTCCAAGTAACGTTATTCCTAATGTGGTATTTTTAAGATACCAAATAGTCAATCCTTACCCATGGATATAAATTATATGTTATTAGAAAGATAATTATATTATCCATGCATCCATTCAATCATTTGCTGAGCACCTAGTATGTACCAGGCATTATTCCATGTAGTAATAATGTAGTAATGATCAAGAAATAGACTATCTGTTCACTTTAATTACCTGTATTGTTTGCCTCTGGCCAATACCACCTCTTTCAATCACTGTGTATGTGTTTGTGTGCATGTGCATTGCTGTGTGTATGTGTGCATGTGTGTGTATTTAATTTGTTATGGTTGATTGTTTTCAATTATTAAAGTGGATGCATACACTTGGTTAGTTTTTATTTCTAGATGAAATTTAAAATCTGTTTTTAAGAGAGCAGTTCAATTTCAATTAAAAGAGGAGTATTTATGGAGATTTGGTAAAGAATGGATTGGATGTAGTTTGACTTTAAATATCCTCATCGTAGAAATGACTATTTATTACAATTTTGTGTTTTTAGTTTTGTTAAGTTACTCAGATCTTTGAAGTATTAGAAAGTATTTATCCAGCAAAGTAGTTATTAGCCTTATTCTTATTTGTTACTTTTAATTTGTAACAGTGAAGTGAAATTTTTTATTTCAATATCTAATTATGTATTTGAACTTTTTTGTATCAATAGGCTCATTCCCCTACTTCATACCAGCACTAAAGTAGACATTCTTCTTTAATGTCAAGTATAAAGAATCTGCCTCTAAGGATTCATTATTATGTATAAAATTTATTAAAATTACTGGAGGAATCTTCTTCAAATTGATGGTATAAGTTCTATTCTGAAGCATGATTTTAAGGAAAGCGTATTTCATGTTATAGTTTCTTTCTCAATCAATTGTGAGGAGAATATGGGTTTATGTTTAATATAATAATCATACTTCATTTCCATCCTTCAGAATACATCTCTGTTTGGCAGTGATTAATTTCCAAATAATAATGAATTTTCCAAATGAGCATAGAGAGTGAAAGAGAGAGATGCAAGCCAAGAAACAGACTTTATTCATTCATCAGTCAATGGACATTTGAGTTTTTTCCATAATTTAGCTATGGTCAATAGTGCTGCTATAAACATCAGGGTGCATGTATCCCTTTGAATTAGGATTTTTGGATTATTTGGGTAAATACCTAGTAGTGCTAATGCTGGATCATAGGGTAGTTCTATTTTTACGTTTCTGAGGGAGAACTGCAATACTGTTTTCCAGAGTAACTACACCAGTTTGCATTCCCAGCAAAAGTGCAAGAGGGTTCCCCTTTCTCCACATTCTCACCAACATCTGTTATTTCTTGTGTTGTTGATTTTAGCCATTCTGAGAAGTGTAACACCTTGATTTTGATTTGTATTTCACTGATGAGAGTGATGTTGAACATCTTTTCATGTGTCTGTTGGCCATCTGCATGTCCTATTTGGAAAAATGTTCATTCATGTCTTCTGCTCATTTTTAATTGGATTGTTCATTTTCCGGATACTGAGTTTGATAAGTGCTTTCTATATTTTGGATACTAACCATTTATCAGATGTCATTTGCAAATATCTTCTCCCATTCTATAGGTTGCTTTTTTAGCTTTGTTGATTGTTTCCTTTGTTGTGCAGAAGCATTTTATTCTGATGAAGTCCTAAAAGTTTATTTTTGCTTCCATTTCCCTTTCCTCAGGAGACATATCAAGTAAGAAATTGCTATGGTGAATGTCAGAGGTTACTGCCTGAGTTCTCTTTGAGGATTTTTATGGTTTCAAGTCTCATATTTAAGGTCTTTAATCCATTTTGGATTTATTTTTGTGTATGGTGTGAGAAAGTGGTCCAGTTTCATTCCTTTACATGTAACTTATTAGTTTTCCCAGAAACATTTGTTGAAGAGACTGTCTTTTTCCAATCGGATATTTTTCCTGCTCTGTCAAGGATTAATTGACCATATATAATTGAGGGTTCTTTTCTGGAGTTTCTATTCTCTTCCATTGATTTGGTGTCTGTTTTTGTGCCAGTACCATACTTTCTTGATGTCTACTGTTTTGTAATATAATGTGAAGTCCAGAGTTGTAATGTCTCCAGCTTTCCTTTTCTTTTTAAGGTTGCTTTGGTTATTTGTGGTCTTTTGTGGTTCCATACAAATTTTAGGATTATTTGTTTTATTTCTGTGGAAAATGCTGTTGGTGTTTTGGTACAGATTGCACTGAATGTGTGTGGACTGCTTTGGGCAGTACAGGTATTTTAAGAGTATTCTTTCAATCCTTGAGCATGGGATGCCATTCCATCTCTTTGTGTCATCTTCAATTTCTTTCATCAGTGCTTTATAGTTTTCAAGGTACAGGTCTTTCACCTCTTTGGTTAAGTTTATTAAGTATCTCATGATTTTTGATGCAGGTGTAAATGGGATTGTTTCCTTAAATCTCTTTCTGCATTGTCATTGTTGGTGTATAGAAATGCAACAGGTTTTTATACATTGATCTTGTATTCTGCAACTTTACTGAATTCATTTATCAATTCTAGCAGTTTTTGATGGTGTGTTTTTCAGATTGTCTATATAGAAGAATATATCATCTGTATATACTGAAAGTTTTACTTCTTTCTTGCCGATTTGGATGTCTTTTATTTCTTTTTGCCATTTGATTGCTGAGACTAGGACTTCCAGTAGTATGTTAAATAACAGTGGTGAGAGTGAACGTCTTCTTCCTTATCATAGAGTAAGAGTTTTCAGTTTTTTGGGGCACCTGTGTGGCTCAGTCAGTTAAGCGTCCCGCTTCAGCTCAGGTCATAAGTTCATGGTTCGTTAGTTCAAGCCTCACATCGGGCTCTGTGCTGACAGTTCAGAGCCTTGAACCTGCTTTGGATTCTTTGTCTCCCTTTCTCTCTGCCTTTTCCCTGCTCACGCCCTGTCTCTCTCTCAAAAATAATAGACATTAAAAATAATTTTTTAAAGTTTTCAGTTTTTTTCCCCATTAGAGATGATAATAGCTGTGGGTTTTTCATAAATGGCTTTGATTATGCTATGGTGTGTTCCCTCTAAACCAATTTTGTTGAGGGTTTTTCTTATAAATGGATGCTGTACTTTGTCAGATGCTTTCTCTGCATCTATTGAAATGATCCTATGCTTCTTATCTTTTCTTTTATTTATGTGGTATATCATGTTGATTGATTTGCAAATTTTCAACCACCTTTGCAACCCATGAATACATCCCCCTTGATCGTGATGAATGATATTTTTAATGTACTCTCAGATTCAATTTGCTAGTATTTTATTGAGAATTTTTGCATCCATGTCCTTCAGAGATATTGGCATATAGTGCTGTTTTTTAGTGGAGTCTTTATCCAGTTTTGGCAACAGGGTAATACTGGTCTCAAAATGAATATGAAAGTTTTCCTTTTTTTTCTTTTCTTTTTTTAAATAGTTTGAAAATAGGTATTAGCCCTTCTTTCAATGTTTGGTAGAATTGACCTTTGAAGCCATCTGGCCCTGGCTCTTATTTGTTGGGAGTTTTTTGATTACTGATCCAATTCCTTTGCTGGTTATTGGTCTGTTCGAGTTTTCTACTTCTTCCCTTTTCAGTTTTGGTAGTTTATATGTTTCCATTTCCTCCAAGTTGTACAGTTTGTTGGCATAAGTTTTTCATAATATTCCCTTATGATTGTTCATATTTCTGTGGCATTGATTGTTATTTTTCTTCTCTCACTTGTAATTTTATTTATTTTGTTCTTTTTTCTTTTCTTTTTGATAAGTCTGGCTAAAAGAGGCTTATCAGTTGTTTAACTTTTTCAAAGAACCAACTCCTGGTTTCATTTATCTGTTCTATTGATTTTTAGTTTCTGTATCATTTATTTCTGCTGGCTTTAGGGCTCATTTGTTGTTCTTTTCCTAACTCCTTTGGGTAGGAGTAAGGATAGGTTGTTTACTTGAGATTCTTCTTGCTTCTTGATTGAGGTAGGACTGTATTGCCATACACTTCCTTCTTAGAACTGCTTTTGCTGCATCCCAAAGGTTTTGGACCATTGCATTTTCATTTTCACTTGTTCCCAGTTATTTTTTATATTTCTGCTTTGATTTCCTTGTTGACCCTTCATTGTTTAGTAGCATGTTGTTTAACCTCTGTGTTTTTGTTGTTTTTACAAACTTTTAAAGAAAATTTGTGATTGACTTCTAGTTTCACAGTATCATGGTCAGAAAACGTTCATGGTATGGTTTCAATCTTCTTATATTTGTTGAGGCTTCATTTGTGACCTGCTCTGGAGAATATTCTATGTGCCCTTGTAAAGAATGTGTATTCTGTTATTTTAGGATAGAATGTTCTGAATATATCTGTTAGGTCCATCTGTTCCAGTGTTCCATTTAAAGCCATTTTCTTTCTTTTCTGTTTAGATGATGTGTCCCTTAATATAAACAGGGTGTTAATTACCCCACTATTATTGTATTATTATCAATGAATTCCTTTATGTTTGCTAATGTTTTATATATTTGGCTGCTCTCATGTTGAGTGCATAAATATTTACAATTGTTCTTCTTGTTGGATTGTCCCCTTTATTATGATACAGTGCCCCTCTTTGTCTCTTGCTACCCTCCTTGTTTTAAAGTCTAGTTTGTCTGATATAAGTAATGTTATTCTGGTTTTATTTTGACATCAATGTGTGTATTCAATGTTTCTCCATCCCCTCATTTTCAATCTGCATGTGTCTTTAGGTCTGAAGTGAGTTTCTTGTAGGCAGCATATAGATGGCTCTTGTATTTTATATCCATTGTGACACCCTATGTCTTTTGATTAGAGCATTTAGTCCATGTGCATTCAAAATAATTATTGATAGATATGTATCTCAGTGCCATTTTATTACTTCTTTTATTGTCATTTCTGGAGATTTCTCTGTTCCTTTCTTGTCTTTGTCACTTTTGGTCTCTCATTTGTACTCAAAGAGTCACCTTAGAATTTTTTGCATGCTGGTTTATGGTCATGAACTCCTTTGCTTTTTGTTTGTCTGGGAAACTTTATCCCGCCCCCCCCCCCACCTTCCATTCTGAAACATGGCCTTGCTTGATATAATATTCTTGGCTGCAGATTTTCCCCATTCAGCACTCTGAATATATCATGCTATTCTCTTCTGGCTTGCCCAGCTTCTGTGGAGAGATCTCTAGTTAATCTTATGTGTCTTCTCTTGTGAATTAAGATTCTTATGTCTTGATGCTTTAGTATTTTTCCACTGTTCATCTCTCGTTGATTACTTTTTAAGTATTTTATATCTGTGGTAAGGGTCTCATTGATGTCTCCTATTTTTTCTCAAGCCCAGTGAGTATCATTATTGCTGCTTTAAATTCTCCACCAGTCATGCTACTTATATCTGTTTTTCTTACATCTCTGGCTGTGGCCTTATCTTGTTTTTTCATTTGGAATAAAGTCCTTCATCTTAGCAATTTTTTCAAATCTCTACATTCTTCTTTGTGTTAGAAAAGCCAGTTATGTCTTCTGCTTCTGAAAGTGGTGGCCTTAAGTAGAGGAGGTCATGTAGTGCGCAAGAGCATGGCACTCGGGCACTGTCTCTGATGCGTGCTGTATCAACCCTGCTGTCGTGTTTTGGCCGCTCTATCCTTCAGGCCAGTAATCTGTAGAGGCTCTCTTTGCCTGCTTTGGGAAATACTGGTCCCTGGCCTGCATATGGCAAGTTCTAACTAGGTATGCTCTGGTCTGCTTGTGAAATTAGACCTGACGTCACCTCCACCAGGATGGAAGCTGTACAGAACTCCTTGTTTGAGAGACATGGTGTGGGTAGTTGTTTGTGCTGATCTCTGCAGGAAGGGTCCTGTCACACTAGGACTGGGGAAAGCTTGACCAAAAAGTGTAGTTCCACCAGAATGAATGGGTATGGGGCTTGGGTATGCACGTTAGGCAGCCAGGGTTGGCATTGTGCTGCTTCCCGCAGGTGGCTCTGTGTTTATGCTGGAGATATGGTGGAGGCAGGATGTCTACATCCAGCTCCTTTGTCCCCAGAAAGGTATCTCCATAAACACTTTCAGGGATGCACACCAAAAAGAGCGAATAGTCTCCTCACTGTGTGCCCCAGGCATTCTTCAAACCCTTGTTTCCATGCCATTTGCCCCCAAGTTGTTTGCCTGCCTTCTCTTCGGGAGCAGGGAAGCACCCTCTATGCTTTATCCTAATCATGTTCACTGATCTTTAAAACAAGAATTAATCTCTACTACTTGCAAGAATTCACAAAATTTAGCCCCTTTGTATTCCAAGCCAATGGCTTTGGGGTAACATTCTCTTTTTATGCTTCCCTGTGTGGTCCTCTTTTTCACTTTTTTCCGCAACTATGGTTCCCTCACTTCTGCATCACCCATCATCTGTTTCTCCTCTAAATCATGCCTCCATACTTCCTAACTTCTTCAATGTAGCCTCTTCTCTCCCTTTAGTTGTAGAGTTTCTTCTGTCAGACTTCCAGGTCAATTTGTGGGGCTTTTTTTTTTTTTTTGGCTGATTTGATAATTATTTAGTTGTGTTCCTAGGAGAAGACAAGCCTAGAGTCCTCTTACTCCACCTCCATCTTCCTCCTCCAGACCAGTTGTTTTTTTTTAACATTATAATGGCTGGGATCTCAGAAGAAGGGCACTCCTGAGAGAATTTAGAGGATTGGGATCCCATACTTCATAAACAAGGTTTCAGAAAGCAATTAAATAATTACCAAAAGGACAATGCCCTCAGATAAACAGACCCTGAATAACAGTGGGAACCTTAAACAAAAGGAGAGATTTCAAATCCAAGAAGATGCTTTCCAAACCAAAAGGAAGTGGACTACTCACAGAGGTGGAGAACACAAAGGCCTCAGATGTGTACATTAACTCCTCAGAGGTTCAGCTTATTTGCAATCCACTTCTGACACCATGAAATTTGTTTGTTTCTAAAAGAGAAAGTTAACTAATTCACCTACCCCACATTGAGGTGGTGGTGACTTCTCATTGGCTGAAGGCAAGGGAAGCCTGCTCTTGCCAGACCAAGAGGAAGTCTTCTTTCTTCCTGCTGGATGATGTAAGCTGTGATGAGTGGTACGTGCATGAGAACCCTCCCTTCATGCCTTCCTCATACCAATTTAGTTAGGTATCCTTAGCATACCTTCACAAAATTGATCTAGAAATCTAGAGCCATCCTAATAAAAATGCCATTAAGCTTGTAGGAGTGTGCATGTGAGTGCATGTGTTAGAATTTATCAAGCTAATTATAAAAGTGTTATGGCAATGAAAAGAACCTAAAAAGCCAAAACAACTTTTAAAGAATAAAAGACATACAGGTATACTACATTTTATTGCACTTTGTCTTATTGTGCTTCACAGATACATTTTTTTAACAAATTCAAGATTTGTGGCATCCCTCATTGAGCTATTTGATTGAGCTATTTCCAACAGCGTTTACTCACTTCATGTCTCTGTGTCACATTTTGGTAATTCTTGCAATGTTTCAAGCTTTCTCATTGTATTTGTTGTGGTGATCTGTCACCAGTGATTACACTAGTGAAAGCTAAGGTGATAGTTAAGACTTTTTAGCAATAAAGTATTTTTTAATTAAGATATGTACATTGCTTTGGGGGACATAATGCTATCACACACTTAATAGACTTGTGCAGTATAGGGTAAACATAACTTTTATTTGTACTGGAAAACTAAAAAACATATTTATTCACTTTATTGCAATATGTGCAATATTTTCCCAGTGGTCTAGAACCTAATATGCAGTATGATTCTACTATAAAGCTACATTAATTGAGCTAGTGTGTTGACTTCAAAGAGACACAGATCAGTGGAACAGAATACAGATTACAGAAACAGATATCTTTTCATCTCTCTCACCCACCCTCTATATGTCTATATGTATGGAGACATGAATCGCACACACACACACACACACACACACACACACACACACACTGGATTTATTTGTGGCAAAGATAACAAAGTAATTCCATTTGTAAAGTACTGTCATGTCAACAAATGGTTCTAGGAAAACTACCCTGTTACTATGAGGACAGAAACCCCAAGCCCTTCATCCTGCCATATACAAGTGCTAATTTGAAATGGATCATTAAGCCAAACATATACTAACAGTATAAAACTTCCATAAGAAAATATAGGGAAAGTCTTCATGAACATATGTATAACATTTTTTTCAGTGAGTGCAAAGTCACCAACCAGAAAAGAAAAACTAAATATAAGTTGGATTTCATTAAAATTAACAAAATCTGACTTTTGAAAAGCACTGCTAAGAAAGTAAAAAATCAAGTCATATGATGGGGAAAAAATAGCAAAGGTGTATATGTCATAAAATATCTGTATCAATATTTTTAAACAATAGGCAAACTGTTAGTCGATATTTTACGAAAGTAGGTAAGCAAATGACACAGATGTTTAATAAGCACAAAAAAAGACAATGTTTATCTTCAGAGAAACTTTATTTAAATAACAATTCCATTTGAATCACTACTGCACATCCATCACAATAGCTAAAATTACAAAGACGGACATTATTAAATTTTAGCCAAGATTTGGAGCACCAGGAACTCTCATGCACGCTTGCAGGCATATGAAATTATACATTTTGGAAAACATTTTAGTAAATTAGTAAAGGTAATAATACTTTTACTGTAAGACCCATAAAAACCACTTAGAAAGTATTTTCTCCCCAAGAAATTATATGTCCAAAAATGACTGCATAAATTTTTACAACAACATTAGTCATAGTAGAAAGAAACTGGAAAAAAATACTCTGATATCCATTAGTTGAATAAAGAAATTTTGGAATTTTAAATAAGGGTATATTATCCAGTAATAAAAAGAATTAAATGCTAACAAACACACAACATGCATGAAGCTCAGAATAATTATTCAGGATGAAACGCAATATGGTGCATCCTATCCAGGATGTGGCTATTGATGTAAAATTATAGTACAGGTGACAATGTAGTAATAGAGATCAAATTGATAGTTGCCTGGTTAGGTAAGATGAAATTTACTGCAAAAGGACATAATAAGTAATTTTGAAATGATGTAATATTCTGTATCTTGATTGGGTTACTTATTACATAGGTATAATAAATGTGTAATATGATAATATCTCACTTTACAATTTAATGTTATTTCATTCCATGGTATGTAATTTATTCCTTAATGGGACTAATTTATGAAAAACATAGATGATCTGGAATTTACTATTAATATTCCATAAGAGAGAATAAACACATGGAGACAAACATGCTGAAGATATAGGCCAAAGTCAGAGATATTTGCCTTTCCAACGGCATAAAATCTGATACTATTGTGGATTAAGGTACATTAATGAATGTACAAGAAGTCACAAGGAAACTGTGCAATATGTGTAGCAGCTTAGAGGTATTTGCAATTGAGTAGTAGACGAGCAATGTGAAAATTTTCACACATGTCTTGCATTTAGCAATCAGGAGGTAACATATAAAAATTCAGATCCTCTCAAATTTCCTATAAAATCAGGATATCAGATATCTATATTCCTAATATATTCCTACACATACACACACACATACATACATATTTCCTGGAAATATGTGTATATATTTATATATGTATATATGTCATTAAATATGCATTTATTAGTATATATGTCATGAGATATAGTTGTTATATAATTGTATATGTTTATTGATCCTAGGTGTATACATACATTTCCTGAGATATATAGACACATACATCTATGTATATTTTATATATACATATAATAGACAAATTATAGATATATAGACACACACATCTATGTATATTTATATGTATATATATAAGCTGTGTAAATACATAGTCCTTGATATACCTGCATGTGTAAAAATAAGTATATCGGTGACAATATACATATATCTTGATATATTTATTAAAACTTATGATGTTTATATAAAATTTACACACCATTAATATATATACATATTCTTTCATTCCCTATTATATTGATATGTGTTGTAAAATGACAAACTGAGGCACATTACATGTTGAAGAGTTTATTTGCACAAACAACACTTCAAATCACGCAGTGACAAAACTCAATGGTTAGGGAAATACAGTGGGGTGCTAGGCCAGAGGTTTTTGTAGAGAATATGCAAAAACAAAGTGAGACAATTATTTAATTGGCTACAGTTTAAATGGTTGTCATTTGGGGAGAAATATATGTCTAAAAATGGGATAATAATGGTTTAAAGGAAGTAAACAAGAGAGATGAAGGAGGCCAACTCCAAGAAATAAAAGGAGAACATTAGCATACTCTATCACAGAATAAAATGGTTCAGGATTTCCATATAAAATATAAAAAATGTAGAAAGATACTGAACACCTCATGTAAAAGTGTTGCATGTACAGTTGACAGGAAATTTGATGTAAACAATTTGAAGTTTAAAATGACCATGCAATGGCAAGGTACAAACAAGTAAATTAGAAAAAAATAGAGGAAAACAAAATTTATGGAAGGAATTTTTCAAACAAAGGTAGTTTAATTGTAATGGAATTACTATCATTACTGATTTTTTAAATTTTTACCATTAGGTAAAAAAAAATTTTTACCATTAGGTAAAATTTTTACCATTAGGTAAAAAAAAAAATACCTTCCGCATATAGCAGTGTATATTAAGTTGATGGTCACTTTTCCTTTTCTCCCCCCACACTTTAGGTATATGGAATCATACCTTACATTCTTTTATTTTGTGAATCCCTTGATGGATTTTTAAAGATATACATATTTTCACTGCTTTGGTGCTTTCTACTTTCCTTGCTCCTACTTATGTTCTTTCCTTTCCACTCAGAGTCCTCTTTAACATTTCTCGAAGGAGTGGTTTGGTGGTCATGAAGTCTTTTAATATTTGTTTGTCTGAGAAATTCTTGATCTCTCCTTCTATTCTGAGTGATAGTCTTTCTGGATAGGGTATTCTTGGTCTCAGATTTTTTTTCCTTTCAGCACTTTGAATATATCACACCACTCTCTAGCCAGCCAAGTTTCTGCTGAAAAAATCAGCTAACAGCCTTATGGGATTTCCCTTGTATTTAACTGTCTTTCATCTTGCTGCTCTCAAAATTCTCTTTATCACTATTTTTTAAATGACTATGTGCTTTGGTGTGAACCTCTTTGGGTTGATATTTTTTGGGTGATCCCTGTGACTTTTGGATCTGGATTTCTGTTTCCTTCATCAGATTCAGAAAGTTGTTATTATTTATTCAAATACATTTTCTGTTCCCTTTTCTCTTTCTTCTCCTCCTGGGATCCCTATAATGTAAATGTTATTATGCTTGAGAGGGTTACTGAGTTCCCTACATCTTTTTGCATAGTATTTTTTTTCTCTTACCGACTTGGCTTGGTTACTTTCCATTACTCTGTCCTCTAGATCACTCACTGATTCCACTTTTCTGCATCATCTAGTCTACTCTTTATTCAATCTAGTACATTTTTAATTTCATTTATTTTGTTCTTCATCTCTGATTGGCTCTTTTTTTATCTTTTTTTTAAAGGTCTCACATTGTCTTCCTTTTTTTTTCCATGTCTAGTGAGTATCTTTATGATCATTACTTAAATTCTCAATCAGACATATTGCTTATTTCTGTTTTGCTTAGGTCTTGCTATGACTTTGTCTTATTTTTTTTTCATTTTATACATATTCCTCTGCATTTTCATTTTTTCTAACTCTCTGTGTCTGTTCTGTGTTAGGAAAAGTGGATAACATCTACTCTTGAGCACAGTGGTCTTAGGAAGAATCGATCCTGTAGTGCTCTCAGTGTAATGTTTTCTCTTCACCAGAACCAGGTGCTAGCACATAGAAATTTAAAAAATAGTGATAAAGAGAGAATTTTGAGAGCAGCAAGATAAAAGAAGACAGTTACATACAAGGGAAAGATGGCCAACAGGATTAATAACACCTGTCCCTGATTAATAAGGAGTGTGGAAATAACAGGCTATAAATTGTTCCCTCTGCTAATGCTCTGGACTCAGACCTCTGGAGAATGATCTCCTCTGAGCCCATCGGTGTAAAATAAACCTCCTGCTTTCCAAGATCTCTGAGTGCTGCTTGGTTTTTCCACCAGGTGATCCAGACCAGAGTCCGTAACAGTAGAGGTATCAGGGGTTTGTACTTTTTTATGGCTGAATAATATTCCATTTCATGCATAGATCACTATTCATACAATGTTTATCCATTCATCTGTTGATGGACATTTGGAAAAGAAATCTCTTGGCCTCTGTGGCAAGGTACTCCCACCCCTAAATCAGGAACATCCTTATTTACTGAGGAGACTCTCTAGGTTCTTATTAGATTCCAGTTAGGTTGATGGCTTTCTTATGAATGCTTAGTACAATGTTTAGAGGTATGCAGAAGTCCATTCATCTTAGTAAGAGGGAGATGGGTAGGAGGACCCTAAAGCAAGAAAATCTTACCCAGAAAGCTCAGCTCCAGCAAAGAAGGAGGAGCAAGTCTGGGTTCCCCAAAGGACAATGATACCTCCTAGATCTCTATTCACATGAGGCCACAGAATCATCTCCTGAGACACAACAGTTATCTATGGCCAAGAACAGAGTTGAAACAATTCCCTAAAGACAGAATGGATGTTAGTAACTATCTTGGGGTTCTGGGGCTGGCCTTACCTAGCAATATTTCTTCTCAATATCCCAAAGCCTGGAAGGGATAGGGCAGGGAATCATGGGCAGTTAAGAGAGGTATGGACTGTGGGTGTCCTCAGTGAACAAGGAGTGTTTACATCAGGGGATGTGACAGCTTCTCTGGTTCAAAAGTTGTTTACTTCCCCCATAAAGGATTGCAGCACATAGAAGAATCAATAGACACAAGCCTACATACTTTCACTCTCAAGATTTATTTTTGTTTGTGAAGTTGAAAGCTTTAAGCCATAACAGAAGGAGAGAATAGATGTTTTTTTCATTCTTGAATCCGGTCAGTTAATGGTGAATGTCTTGGTAATATCCTTTCTCCAACCTATGGATTTTTGACATTGTTTAGTCACTGTTGTAAAAAATATATAGAAAAGGGAAAATGTTAAATTTTAATTGTTAATAAATGTGATCTCATTTTACCAGGCAGCTAGAGGTATAACAAATCCTTGGTATATAGGACGCTGGTTATAGTGCTATAATCTACGCCTGTGCTTCACATAATTTGTCAGCCCAGGTTTCTTTTTCCTAAATTGTCTGTGATAGCCACAGTAAAAGGAAATATTGAAAGTAGTGTTCACAAACATTTTAATTACACAGTTTCTACACTTGACATGCATTAAAGAAAATCACTAGCAAGGAAACAGAGAGGAAAAGAACAGTAGAATATGTGAAGAAATAAATAACTACTAGCCTATTTTTCTCTTCAGAGGAAGAGTATTTCAAGAGGCCTTCTGCCTTTCCCACAGATGTCCCATCTGTGCACACGTGGGGCCGTATCACTAGCCTCCAGTTCTTACTGAGTCTGACTTCTTCCCTAAATTTGTAAAGAAGCAAACCAGATCATGCTGAATCCCTCCCATACTACTTCAACAATACTTTAACTATATGAGAAATACTTTCTCGTGTGTGAGAAAAGAAGCTCCTTATCATGGCATACCAGACACTTGTCTTGATTCACAATTAACCCTGTAGATTTTCTCTCGCAATGTTCATAAGAGCAGAAATTTGAAAACAGGTCTATGTTTACATTTAACCTTTCTTATCGTATTGTTTTATCAATAAACATTATTTAAGCACATTTTTCTTACACTTTATATTGACACTGCCAGTTTATTCTGTTGGTTTCCTTCAAAATATATTCCTAAAACCATTTTTCCTACCCCTGGTCTGAGGCACCATCCTTACCCTCCTGGATTACTGCAGTAGATTCTCCACCAACCGGTTTCTGTATTTCTCCTATTGCCACCATACAAACTATTTTCAACAAACCAGTCTTTGATTTTTTTTTTTTTAACAAACCAACCTTTTAAACCAGAAGTCTTGATCGTTAATCTTCCAGTGATTTCCCCTTTCACTCAGAACAAAACACAGATGGCCCTAACACCTCTCACAGCCTACAAGAGTTTTACTGTCTGACCTACTCACTGTCACAGTTCCCTTACTAACTCTGCTCCAGCTACACTTACATCACTGTTATTCATCAAACATTCCTGACTTATTTTTTTCATTGGATCATTCACATGCTTGGAAATTTTCCTGCCTAGATATATGCATGGATACCTCTGCTGGCTCTATGCCTTTAAGGCTGGAATGGAGAAGCTCTATCTTTATCTTTCACAAAGCCTGGATGCTTGGTTTCCCTTTTTGCCAAGACGTTGGCAGCAGAATTTATAATGGGCTGTTTAAATTTTAAAGTAAGGAACCTTGTGGCAGGTGCATGAGGTATCTCTCTGGTGCTCATTGCTTGCCTTCAGTCTCTCTAGCTGCACTGTATCCATTACATTTAAATAAAAGTCCCATGTGAATTGACCCTGGGGAAGTCAAATACCTCTTTTTAAATATCTAAGCTGAGCTGAGTCAATACTTGCAACTCCTCCAATACTTTGTTTACATATCTCTTGCTGAACAGGGCGCACTTATTCAATTCTATTTAAATCCATTATCTGGCTTCACCCTCACCACCAACTCTGGTAACTATCCCTACTGATAAATAAGACTATCTTACATGGAGGGTAGTAGTTATAATTTTTGTGTGTGTGGCAGATGGGAAAACAGAGATCCATTGACTTAACTCTCCATCAAAGTCAGATAAGGAGGAGCGGCAGATTAGTAATTGAATAAACTCTTGTTTTCACTCATGGTTAATTTTTAAGTTTTTCCATTTACTCCCAGTGATAGGTCTAATATGTAAAATATTATGTTTCTTTATGCATATAACTTAAACATTTAAATATATACAGGTATATTCACATACATCCGTGTATATACAACTGTATACGTAAACATATACAGATAATGTACATTATCTTATAGTAAAGAATTTGTCTCTCTACTCTGGAGGGATGGTGCACTTATCATTTTGCATGATATCTAACTGTTCTTTAATAAATGTAAATTTCATTTCCCTTCACCAGGCATATTTGATGCTATATGTGTCAAAATTGTGTGTGTGTGGTTTTTTTGTTGTTTTTAGTTTTGTTTTGTTGGGGTACTTTTTGGGTGAGAGAATGCACAAGCAAAGGAGGGATGGAGGGAAAAGGAGAGAGAAAATCTCAAGCAGACTCCATGCCCAGAGCAGAGCTGAGGTAGGGCTCAATCTCATGAGATCATGAGCTGAACTGAAATGAAGAGTTGGACACTTACTTCACAAGGCCACCCAGATGTCTCCAAATTGTTGAGCTCTTTAAGAGTTAAATCATGAAGTCTGTTTGTCTTTAATGAAACTCCAGCTTCAAAATTTACCAAAATTATGTACACATGGATACTTACTTAAATTTTTCATGTTTGTTTCCTCATTTCTAAAATAAAGTTAATGATAACTATGGGGCCTAAGGGAGGAAGAAATATAAATGTTGGGAGTCAGTCTGTGTAAATCTATCAAATTAGAACCTTAAATGTGGAAGCAGGATGTATGATGGCTCATAAATATTTTAAGAACATATTTAAAATCTCTTTAAAGTCATTTCTTATTACCAAAATGTTGGTTAATAAATCTCTGGCTAATATTAGTTAACATTAAATATTTATAAATTAATATAAAATAAAATTATCAGATGCTCTTAGTCTTTGTTTTAGTATACTGATAAATAGCAATTAAGATGATGGAATATGGAATAATAGCTTTTTACATTAAGGTATTGTTAAATTTTTTAAACTATGAATTATGTCATTTTTAATAGTTTTATTCCTTCAGTTTACCTTTAATTTGATGACTGGTTGCTGTTAATATTGCTGTCTTCTGATAGAGATCTGTAAAACAGAAATAGCATTACTTTAGGCTTAGAAACCATTGTAATTTTTTGTTTTGCTCTCTTTTTGGAGTATGACACACAATGTTACATTAGTTTTAGGTATACAACTTAGTGATTTGACAAGTGTATACATTATGCTATGCTTACTACATGTGTACCTACCATCTGTCCTACTACAGCACTATTACAATGTCCATGGCTATATTCTCTATGCTGTGTGTTTTATTACCGTAACTTATTCATGCCATTAGTATCTTCATCTCTTTTACCCTTTTAATCAACCCTTCAACTCCACTCCCCTCTGGCAACCATCAACTTGTTCTTCATACTTATAGGTCTGATTCTGCTTTTCATTTGTTTATTCACTATTTTTACCATTCATAAATGGACTCAAAACATTTGTCTTCTCAGTCTGACTTATTTCATTTAGTATAATATTTTTAGGTATTTTTTTTATTGTTACTGTTTTCCACCATACCTTCACCTATTTACATTCCTACCAAGAGTGCACAGGGTTTGCTTGTTTCTTTCTTTCTCTAAATCCTTGCCAACTCTTGTTATTTCTAGTTCTTTTGTGGGTGAGGGGAGAATTCTAGCCATTATGACAGGTGTAATGTCATATCTCATTGTGGTTTTGATTTGCATTTCCCTCATTATTAGTTATGTTGAGCATATTTTCATGTGTCTGTTTGCTATCTGTATATTTTCTTTGGGAAAATGTCTATTCAAGTCTTCCGCCCATATTTTAATCAGATTATTTGTGGAGTTTTTTGGTGTTCAACTGTATAAATTCTTTATGTATTTTAGATATTAAATCACTTATCTCTAATATATCATTTGTAAATGTCTTCTCCCATTCAGTAGGTTGTCTTTTTGTTTTCTTAATGGTTTCTGTCACTGTGCATAAGCTTATTTTGATGTAGTCTCAATAGTTTATTTTTGCTTTTATTTTTGTCTGAGGAGATATACATAGAAAAATGTTGCTACACCAATGTCAAAGAAATTACTGCCTCTCTTTTCTTATAGAATTTTTATGGTTTTATGTCTCATGTTTAGGTCTTTAATCCATTTTGAGTTTATTTTTTTGTGCATTGTATAAAAAAGTGGTCCAGTTTCATTCTTTTACATGTAGCTGTCCAGTTTCTCCAGCATCATTTGTTGAAGAAACTGTCTTTTTCTCATTGCATATTCTAGCCTCCTTTGTTGCAGATTAATTGTCCATATAATTCTGAGTTTATTTCTATGCTCTTTCTTTCATTCCATTGATTGATGTGTCTCTTTTTGTGATAATACCATATTGTATTGATTACTACAGCTTTGTACTATACCTTGAAATCTGGAATTATGGTACCTCTAGCTTTGTTCTTCTTTCTCAACATTACTTTGACTATTTGTGGTCTTTGGTGGTCCTGTAAAAATTTTAGTATTTATTCTAGTCCTGTAAACGATGCCAAACAGTAATTTGATGGGGATTGTATTTTTCATCTGTAATTGGCTTTGGGTAGTATATATAGTTTAACAATATTAATTCTTCCAATCCATGTGCATGAAGTATTTTTCCATTTGTGTCATCTTCAATTTCTTTCATCAATGTCTGGTAGTTTTCACTTCTTTGGTTAAGTTTATTCCTAAGTATTTTATTCCTTTTGTTCCAATGGTATATGGAGTTATTTCCTTAATTTCTCTTTCTTCTACTTTATTATTATTATATAGAATCACAACTGATTTCTGTGTATTGATTTTGTATACTTCAACTTTGCTGAATTCATTTATTAGTTCTAACAGTTTTTTTGTTTGAGTCTTGTTTTTTTTAACAAATACCAATTTTTATAATGTTTTATTTATGTTTTTGATACAGAGTATGAGAGGAGAGGGAGTGAGACACAGAATCCGAAGCAGTCTCCAGGCTCTGAGCTGTCAGCACAGAGCCCGACGTGGGGCTCGAAACCACAAACCACAAGATCATGACCTGAGCCGAAGCCAGACACCCAACTGACTGAGCCACCCAGACGCCCCTGTTTGAGTCTTTAGAGTTTTCTCTATATGGTATCCTGTCATCTGCAAATAGTGACAATTTTTATTTTTTTCCTTACAAATTTGGATTTAAAAAAATTGTTGTTGTCTAATTGTTGTGGCTAGGACTTCCAATACTATGTCAACAAAAGTGGCAAGAGTGGATGTCCTTGTCTTGTTTGTAGGATTAAAGGAAAAGTTCTCAAAGTTTCATCTTTGAGCATGATATTAGGTGTGAGTTTTTCATATGTGGTCTTTTTTATGTTGAGATATGTTTCCTATAAATCCACTTTCTTGAGAGTTGTTTTGGTGGAAGCTTTATATCATTATTTTATCTTTATTTGCACAAGTGAGAAACAGAGACATTTTCCCTTCTACATAGAACAATGAGACCCACTTATTTATCTTTACTTCTGCATTCTTTTTCCTGAATATCCATTGAGTAAAATTGTGGCTTGTATTGGTGATATGGTAAAGAAAAATGTTGTGTGTAAGTGAAATAAGTTAGAGAAAGACAAATGCCATGTGACTCACTTCTGTGTGGAATCAAATTAAAAACAAACAAAAATAAATAAACAAGCCCATAGATAATGAGAAGAGATTGATGATTGCTGAAGTTGGGGTTGTGGAATAAGTAAATGAGTGAAGGGGGACAAATGGTACAAACTTCCAGTCATAAAATAATTAAATAATGAGTATATAATGTATAGCATGGTGATTATTATTATAATAAAATATTGCATATTTGAAACTTGCTAGGACAATAGATCTTAAGTCTTCATTACAAGAAAATAAAATTTTGTAATCATGTACGGTGACAGATATTAACTAGATTTATTGTGGTGTCCATTTCAAGTGCCTTAATTCTAATTTTAGAAACATATGTGCAAAATTAAGTAAAGTGGGAATTTTCTCATCTGTATTCTCCTTTTCCTATCATGTTTTTTAAACATTTTTCTCACCTTCTACATCTTTAACTTACAAAATTTCCTTCTCTAACTCTATTAATCTCCTTGGAACAACTAAATGTCCATGCCAAAAAAAAAAAAAAAAAAAGGTTGCTTAGGTAGTAGACAAGCATGTGTAGCAAACATGGCTTTCAATTCGAAAGGCACTGTGAATTTACTAAGTAGCTTTGTTTATTTCTGGACCTATTAGAAAAGGAATAATAACTAACTACTTGAAATCTGAAAAAAATTGACATATAATAAGCCTCAATATTTCAAGACAGTAACCAAATTCATCCAAAAATCCAAAGTCAACATTTTTAAGGCCCACTTGTTATATTCTGAATTACCTTTTAGTTCCTCTCCAAATGGGTTTTAATATTAATTTTTAAAAATAATAAATTTACTTACCCTCCACTCACTGTTTCCTCTCTGTTCCAAAATCTTATTTTATTCCATTTAAGAGCAATGATGGCAATTAAAATAAGTAAAGGCAGAAAAATGTAGAAACTGATTAAGAGACCATTTTTTGGAGAAGCAGCATGTCGTTTTGCAGGTATGTTTTGACCTTTCTCTGAAAACATGAGAATACATTTTAACTTTTTCAAAAATGATATTCAAGTTTTATTAGCAATTTGAATTATAAGAATTTTAGATTCAAATAATACATTAGTAGAATAAACAATATACATTTAGAAATGTTTCCAAAAAACAAAAACATTTTAAAAATACTAAAATAATAAAAATTTTTTCTGATATTATTAAATTTCTTTTTTACTGAGATAGAATCAACATACAGTGTTACATTACTTTCAAGTGTACAATCTAACAATTTGACAACTCTATACATTACTCATTGCTCATTAAGCGTACTTTAACCCCTTTATACAATCACTCTTAAAAGACAATAATAGTAAACTATGTTAAATTTTCATGTTACCAGCATAAGTGATACTATTTTAATTTTGGCTGTATTAATTAGAAAATAGACATTCCCCTAAGTGTTACAAAGACATTATGGAAAGTTGGGGAAATAAAAATATGAAACCTTGATTCAATTAAACAAAAGAAATAAGCCAGACCACTAAAATACAGCAAACTAAATTAAAGAACCAGAATTACCACCAAAACAACTATGACGATGTTTAACGCACATGATCTTAATGCCCGCTCAAAACACAAAAATTCAGTAATTTTAAAATGCAGACACAATCCAACTATGTGTTTCTAAGAAGTGACTTACCCAAAAAGATGACTCAGAAAATAAATTGGCAAAATATATGCACAAAAATTGAAAATAAATATGTAGCAAACTTAAGCTATGATAGAACTGGACACTTTCAAAGCTCTCCTTCTTGCTTTATCCATCAGAAAAGATTAACTCTCTGTCAATTCACCTTAACTTAAAGCTTCCTTCTCATGTGCTTAATTATTTTAAAGACTAATTTAAGAAATTGGACTCATCATTATTGGATTGATTAATTGGACAAAATCCATTATTCTAAGGAAAAAGAAAAGGCTTACACTTTGGTCAAGATAAAATATTTTCATTTAATTGAACCAAACTAGCCCTCTTACAATGAAATTGTAAAACAGGAAAAAAGACATGCAGGAAATGTCTGGAAGACAATAGGAAATGCAAACTTTATCTAAAGGAAGGAAAACATGACTTTGATGTATAAGAAAAATCTAATTTTACCTATAAAAAACTTGCTGATTTCAACACAAAGAACTGGAGTCCTAAGCAAAGTACTGACTTTCCAATGAGTTAAAGAGGCAGAGGAAGAATTCACAACAGTGGAAAAGGCTAGAATCTACAGGGTGCACTGGTGAGAAAGATGCTTCTCGATTACAGGCAGGAAAAAGGTTAGAAGTCTCCCAGAAGTCCTTGGTAAGAAAGATAAGAAATGTGAGTGTGTGTGTGTGTGTGTGTGTGTGTGTGTGTGTGTGTATACATACACACATATATACATACATATATATATATACATATATGTAAATAAATATATGTATCAGTCTAAATCTAATTAGAGAGTTGATTACTGGGTAGAGAATAGAAAGGAGATACCAGAGTTGAAGCAATGCTGGAAAAAGAGCCCCAAGGAGATTTCAATTTCCCCACATTCTCAATAGCTTGTGTTGCCTATATTTTTTATTATGATCATTTTAATGTGTGAGGTAGTATCTCATGATGGTTTTGATTTTCATTTTTCTAGAATGTTCAGCATCTTTTCTTGGGCTTATGGCTATTTATCTATCTTCTGTGATTTTTTAAAAGTTTTTATTTATGTATTTGAGAGAGACAGAGACAGTGTAGGTAGGGGAGGGGCAAAGAGAAAGGGAGACAGAGAGAATTCTGAGCAAGCTCTGTACTGCCAACACAGAGCCTAACGTGGGGCTCAAACCCACAAAACCATGAGATCATGACCTGAGCTGAAAACAAGAGTCAGACTCTTAACAGACTGAACCACCTAGGCACCCCCAAGGATGTGTTCATTTAATTTTTTAAAGTCTATTTATTTACTTTTGACAGAGACAGTGACAGGGTGGGTAAGGTAGAGGCAGAGAGAGAGGGAGAGAGAGAATCCCAAGCAGGCTCCACACTGACAGTGCAGAGTCTGACCCAGGGCTCAAACCCATGAAACTATGAGATAATGACCTCAACTGAAATTAAGAGTTGGATGCTTAACCGACAGAGCCACACAACCACTCTGAGATGTGTTTATTTAAAGCCTTTCTCAATTTTATGTGGGTTTATTTAAAGCCTTTCTCAATTTTATATGTGTTTTTTTTATATATTCTGGCTACAAGTCCTATATGAGATATACAATTTTCAAACACGTTCTCCCACAGTAGAGTTTGCCTTCACTTTCTTGTTGTATCATTTGCAGTACAAAGATTTTAATTTTGAGATTGCAAAAGGTGGCAGAAGAGTGGAGGACCCTAGACTTATATCATCCCACAAATATAACTGGATAACTATCAAATCATCTCAAATACCCGAGAAATAGACCTGAAGACTAGTAGAACAAACTCCACGACTAAAGAGAAAGAAAGGACACATTGAAGAGTGTAAGAAGTGTGGATATGTAACTTTGGCAAGAAATGGATCATGGCTGCTGTAGGAGAGAGGGTGCCAAGGTTGCAGAGAAGGGTGAAAGACAGGCTAGCACACAAGGTAGTGCAAAGGGAAAATGAATCTACATAGCAGTTGGCTTGGAAAATGAGAGGGCCTGAATTTTGTGAGTTCTTGCAACCAAGAGGTCTTAAAGCCTAGAGTCATAAAGGTCAGCATGCTTAGCTGTGGGAGACCTCAGAGGCATTGGGGCTACTCTTGGAGAGAAGGCAGGCAAACAGCCTATGGACATACAGCATGGAAAGTGATCTGAAGTGTGCCTGGGGTGCACAGTGGGAGGAGGGGGGTTAGTGGCCCATCTCTGAATGTGTTCCAGAGAGGCAGGCTTCACAGACATTTCTGAAACTAAAGACGTGGAAAGCTCCATTTCCCTCCCCCATCCTTTAGCATGAACACAGGGCCACTTGTAGAACCAGAATCAACACTCACTGCCTAACTTGCTTATACAAAGCCTCACTTCCTTGTGTTTCTGAAGAAACACTCTTCCCAGTCAGGCTTGCCTCAGTCCCAGAATAGCAGATCCCTTTCCCCAGAATATTGGCTCAAATCCCTGCCAACACCTCATCTTCTGCCTTGTTAAAATGTGTCACCTTTGAGTCAGGGACCAAACACCACCCACAACAGGAAAAGAGAGCCTCTACAGATAAGGGGCCTGAAGGATAAAGCAGCCAGGAGTAAACAACAGAGTACTTTGGGGACACTCCTAGAAGTTCCAGGTCTTGAAGAACGGAGGGACACTATACTGCAGGGTACTATAGAACATCTTCATAAAGCCATTACTCTCAAGAACAAGAGACATAACTGACTTTCCTGACACACAGAAACAGGCACAGAGACTTACACAAAATGAGAAGACAGAGGAAATGTCACAAATAAAAGACTACAAAGCAATGGTTAGAGATCTAAGTGAAACAGATATAAGTAACATGCCTCATAGAGAATTTAAAGCAGTGATCAAAAGGATACTCACTGGACTTGAGAAAAGAGTGGAGGACATCAGTGAGACCACTAACACAGAGATAAGGACAACAAAGCATATATAAAGAGTTCAGTAAATGAAATGAGAAACACAGTTAATAGAATGAGCAGCAGGCTGGAGGAAGCAGAGGAACAATTTAATGACCTAGAAGACAGTAGTGAGAAATAATCAAGTTGAACAATAACAAAAAAATATACAAAACAACAAGAATAGACATGAAATTCAGCAACTTCATCAAATATAATAATATCCATACTATAAGAGTCTCAGAAAAAGAGGGAGAGAAATAGGCAGAAAACTTATTTGAAGAAATAGTAGATGAAAACTTTCCTAATCTGGGGAAGAAAATAGATATCCAAATCCAGGAGGCAGAGAAAACCCCCTGAAAAATCAATGAAAGTACCCACAAGACATAATGTACTTAAATTGGCAAAATATAGTGATAAAGAAAAATTGGGGTGCCTGAGTGGCTCAGTTGGTTAAGCATCCAACGTCAGCTCAGGTTATGATCTCACAGTTCACGAGTTCAAGCCCTGCATAAGGCTCTGTGCTGACAGCTCGGAGCCTGGAGCCTGACTCAGATTCTGCGTCTCCCTCTCTCTCTGCCTCTCTCTCTCTCCCCTCCTCAAAAAGAAATAAACATTTTTAAAAACTAAAAAAGAAAAGAAAAGAAAAAATACTAAAAGCAGCAAGGCAAAAGAAGACAGCTACATACAAAGAATTCCTTATAAGGATCTTAGCAGTATTTTAAGCAATATTTTCCAAGTCAGAAAGAATGGAATGATGTATTCAAAGTGCTGAATGAGAAAACATGCAGCAGAAAATATGCTATCCAGCAAGGTTATCATTCAGAATAGAAAGAGAGCTAAAGAGTTTCCCAGACAAACAAAAACTATAGTAGTTCATGATCATTAAACAAGCTCTCCAAGAAGTATTCAAGGGGACGCTTTGGGTGGAAATAAAAGACCAAAATAATAGTATGAAGGGAGGAAAGACAAAATCAGTAAAAATGAACATATATGCAAAAAAAATTAGTCAAGAAACTCACAAACTAAAAGAATGTAAAATATGACACCATATACCTAAAGCATAGGGAGGAGAGGAGTAAAACATGGGTTCAAACTTAAATTACCATCAATATAATATAGATTGCTATATGCAAAAGGTCTTATATATAAATCATATGGTAAAGACAACTCAAAAGCCACTAATACATATGCGAAGAATAAAGAGAAAGAAATCCAAATATATTACTAAAGGTAACCAGCAAGCCATGAAAATCAGAAAGACAAGAATGTATCAGAGAAAATCTTCAGAAACAATCACAAAACAAGTAATAAAATGGCAATGTCTATCAATAATTCCTTTTAATTTAAATAGACTAATGTTCTAATCAAAAGACATAGGAGGACAAGGCAAGATGGTGGAGAAGTAGTTTGCTCTGTAGTCTTGGCTGGCCTGCATCTATTAAACTGAGTAGTACTGAAGGGTCTCTGATCGGCAAGAGAGAACATACAGACTTCAGAAAGAACACAACCCCAAAGATGCCTGAGTGAGTGAGTGCAAACTGGGGAAATTAAAAAAAAAGCCGGCCCCAGAGGTGCAGAGAGGAGGGAGCCCCAGCCCAACACAGGGAGAGCACGCAGTGCCCTGGAGAGACAAGGGGAAGAGAAAGAGACTGAAAACACTCATAGAACTGTCTCTAGAGAAGAGATAAAGAACTCGCCCTGGGCCAGAGAAAGATATTGTCATCCCATATATAACCGCTGGGTGCTGGGAAAGAAATCCATCCCATCTAGCTGGTGAATCCTTCCTTGGGCTCAGCAGCAGCAGTGCCCATTCCAGGAGGCACCAGGAAAAACAGCCACTGCCTCTGCCCCCTGTGCAATCCTGGCTGGGAGTCTGTCCACCATCGAAAACGCATCTCATCTCTGGCAGTAGCATTAAAGTGCATGGATTAGGATTTGGAAGCAAAGCAGAGTTTGGAAAGTACAGCTTGGCTCACCCATGGCACAGGGAGATCGGACTCAAAACAGAATGCTTACAATGTTTGATTGGAGCAGAGCTTGGGGAGCTGCCATTCTTCTCCCTGCAACCACCAAGGCGGGGCTTCGCAGAGCAGCCCCTGGAGACCTACCTAGGGAGATCAGCCCTTTTCCCTCCCTGTTTCTTTTCTTCTTTTATTTTCTCTCACCATCCAGATACATTTTCCCTTATCTCATCCTTATCTCTCCCCTAGGCTGGTTATAAGCCTTTAGACTGTCCATAGCCTTTTGTTATCTCAGTCCCCTTCCCTTTTTTTTTTCTTCCTTTCTTCATTCCTTTCCTTTCCTTTCCTTTTCTTTCCTAGTCTTCCCTTCCCCTTTTGGTTTGCTTGTTTGTTTAATTTGTCTGTGCATTTGAATGTTTTTGTTCCCTGCATGTTGTCTGTTTTCCTTTTCAGGGCTACCTCAAAAAACAAGCCAAAGGATACATGGTGGAGAGTCCCAAATATCACTGAGTAGGGAAATAAAATAATCAGAGGCACAACAAGAGAAACTGAGAGACACCATTAAAAAATCACTTCCTGAAACCACAGACCATGGACATTCAATGAGATCCTTTAATAAAGCAACACTAACAGATGCACAGTGCATAACGAGCTTTTAAAACTGATAAGAGACAGAAAGCTAGACAAAATGAAAGAACTCTCCTCTAAAAAAAATTCCAGGAAGAAGTCACAGCCACAGAACTGCTCAAATCAGATTTAAATAACATAACTGAACAAGAACTTAGAACAATTGTCATAAAATTAAACTCTTGACTTAAAAAAAGCATAAGAAAAGCTATTGATACAAAGACTAGGGACCTTCAAAATAGCTGTGACAAGTTAAAAAAATGCTATAAATCAGGTGCATAATAAAATGGAGGCAGCCACTGCATGGATTGAAGAGATAGAGAGGAGACTAGGTGAATTATAAGACAGTTATAGCAAAAGAGGAAGCTGAGAAAAAAGAGAGAGAAATTCATACAGGGGCATGAAAGGAGAATTCGAGACCTGAGTAATACAGTCAAACGGAACAGTATACTTATCATAGGAATCCCTGAAGCAGAAGAAAGAGAAAAAGGTCCTGAAGGGGTGCTTGATGAAATTATAGCTGAAAACCTCCCCAATTTGGGGAAGGAAATAGACATTGAAATCCAAGACGCACAGAGAACTCCCTCAGACATAACTTGAATTGAAATTTGGCACGACATATCATAGTGAAACTGGCAAAATATAAGGATAAAGAGAGAATTCTCAAAGCAGCTAGGGATAAACAGGCCTTAACATACAAAGATAGATACATAAGTGTAGTAGCAGAGCTATCTACTGAAACTTGGCAGGCCAGAAAGGAATGGCAGGAAATCTTCAATGTGATGAACAGAAAAAATATGCAGCCAAGAATCCTTTATCCAGCAAGCCTGTCATTCAAACTAGAAGAGATAAAAGGTTTTCCCAAATAAACAAAAATTGAGAGAATTCATCACCACCAAAACAGCCCTACAAGAAATCCTAAGGGGGACTCTATGAGGGAAATGTTGCAAGGAATACAAAGTAGCAGAGACACCACTACAAATATGAACTTTACAGAGTTTAGAGAGTTCTAGAGAACCTAGAATCTAAACCCACATTTTTCAATAATAACACTGAATTTAAATGGGCTGAATTCTCCAATCAAATGATACAGAATAGCAGAATGGATTTAAAAAATCCATCATTTTAGACCTGAGGACACCTTCAGATTGAAAGTAAGGGGGTGGAGAAATATCTAAGAAAGCCAGAGTAGCCATAATTATATCGGACAAACTGGACTTTAAAGTAAAGGCAGTAACAAGAGATGAAGAAGGGCATTATATAATAATTACAGGGTTTGTCCATCAGAAAGAGCTAACAATAATATACATCTATGCGCTGAATCCGGGAGCACCCAAATACATAAAACAATTAATCACAAACAGAAACAATCTTATGGATTCTTATCCCTGTGCTAATTGCAGGGGATTTTAATAGTCCACTTACAATAATGGATAGATCAACTAGAGAGAAAATCACTAAAGAAACAATGGACCTGAACGTGTTACACATTAAAACAGATGGAGTTGATGTATTTAGAATTCTTCATCCCAAAGCTAGGGACTTCACCTTCTTCTCTAGTGTGCATGGCACGTTCTCCAAGATAAATCACATACTGGGTCATAAAGCAGCCCTCCATAAATATAAATGAATTGAGATTATACCATGCACATTTTCAGATCACAATGCTATGAAACTTGAAATCAATCCTAGGAAAAAGTCTGGAAAACCTCGAGAAATGTGAATGTTAAAAACTACTCTTCTGAAGAATGAATGGGCCAATCAGGCAATTAGAGAAGAAATTTTAAAATATATGGAAACAAATGAAAATGAAAATACAACAATCCAAACTCTGGGACACAGCAAAAGCAGTCCTAAGAGGAAAGTATATTGCAATCCAGGCCTATTTCAACAAACTAGGAAAAGCAAAATTCAAAATCTAACAAAGCATCTAAAGGAACTAGAAGGGGAGCAGCAAGAGAACTCCAAACTCAGCAGAAGAAGAGAAATAATAAAGATCAGGGAAGAAATAAACAATATTGAGTCCAAAAAAACAGTTGAACAAGTCAATGAAAACAAGAGTTGGTTTTTTGAAAAGATAAACAAAATTGATAAACCTCTAGCCAGACTCCTCAGGAAAAAAAAAATACCCAAATAGACAGAATCATAAATGAAATGGATCTATTGAAACCAATCCCTCAGAAATACAAGCAATCATCAGAGAGCACTATGAAAAATTATATGCCAACAAACTGGACAATCTAGAAGAAATGGACAAATTTCTAAACACACATGCACTACCAAAATTCAAATGGGAAGAGATAGAAAATATAAACAGACCCATAACCAGTGAAGAAATTGAATCAGTTATCAATAATCTCCCTAAGAATAAGATCCTGGAGCCAGATGGCTTCCCAGAGGAATTCTATCAAACATTTAATGCAGAGTTAATAAACATTTTCAACTATTCCAAAAAATAGAAATAGAAAGAAAACTTCCAAACTCATTCTACAAAGCCAGCATCACTTTGATTCCCAAACCAGAGACCCAACAAAAAAAGGCAACTACAGGCCAGTATACTTAATGAATAACACTTCCTTACACCATACACAAAAATAAAATCAAATGGATGAAAGATCTAAACATAAAACCACCTCACACCAGTCAGAGTCGCTAAAATTAACAAATCAAGAGAATATAGATGCTGGCAAGAATGTGGAGAAACAGCACCCTCCTACACTCTTGGTGGGAATGCAAACTAGTGCAGCCACTCTGGAAAACAGAGTGGAGGTTCCACAAAAACTATCAATAGAACTCCCCTGTAATCCAGCAATAGCACTGCGAGGGATATACCCAAAGGATACAGAAGAGCTGTTACATGTACCCAATGTTCATAGCAGCACTTTCAACAATAGCCAAATTATGGAAAGAGCCTAAATTCATCAACTGATGAATGGATCAAGAAGATGTGGTTTATATATTCAAAGGAGTATTACATGGCAATGAGAAAGAATGAAATACGGCCATTCATAGCAACGTGGATGGACCTCAAGGGTGTCATGCTAAGCAAAATAAGTCAGGCAGAAAAGGACAGATACCATGTTTTCACTTATATGTATAACAAGAGAAACTTAACTGAGAACCATGGTGAGGGGAAGGAGGGAAAGAGAGTCAGGGAGAGGGAGGGAGGCAAATCATGAGAGACTCTTGAATACTGAAAACAAACTGAGGGCTGAAGGTGGAGGGGGAAAGGGGATGGGGATGATGGACATGGAAGAGAGCACTTGTGGGGAATAGTACTGGGTGTTATATGGAAACTAACTTTCCAATAAACTATAAATAAAATAAACAAACAAACATAAGACAAGGAGACATCAAAATCCTCAAGGAGAAAACAGGCAAAAATCTCTGACTTTGGCCGCAGCAACTTCTTATGCAACACATCTCCACGGGCAAGGGAAACAAAAGCAAAAATGAACAATTGAGACCTCAGCAAAATAAAACTTTTTCACAGTGAAGGAAACTAAAAAAACTAAAAGTCAACCTATGAAATGGTTAGTTTTCTAAATCTACAAAGAATTTATCAAACTCAACACCCAAAACACAAATAATCCAGTGAGAAATGGGCAAAAGACATGAATAGACACTTTTCCAAAGAAGACATCCAGATGACCAAACAACACATGAAAAAATCCTCAACATTACTCATCATCAGGGAAATACAAATCAAAACCACAAGGAAATACCACCTTACACCTGTCAGAATGCCTAAAATTAACAACTCAGACAACAACAGATGTTGGCGAGGACACAGAGAAAAAGGATCTCTTTTGCACTGCTGGTGGAAATGCAGCCACTTTGTATAACAGTATGGAGGTTCCTTAAAAAATTAAAAATATGGCCCTTCGTAGGAAAGTGGATGTACCTTGAGGGTGTCATGCTGAGTGAAGTAAGCCAGGCAGAGAAGGACAGAAACCATATGTTTGCACTCATAGACCTAGCAGGAAAACAAGAGAGACCTAATGGAGAACCAGGGGGAACGGAGGAGGGAGAGAGAGTTGGGGAGAGAGAGGGATGCAGAACTTGAGAGACTATTGAAAGCTGAGAATGAACTGAGGGTTGGGGGAGAGGGGGGAGGGGGGAAGACAGGTGGTGGTGATGGTGGAGGGCACTTGAGGGGAAGAGCACTGGGTGTTGTATGGAAAACAATTTGACAATAAAATATTATGGAAAAAAAATTAAAAATAGAAATATCCTACGACCCAGCAATTGCTCTAATAGATATTTATCCAAGGAATGCAGATGTGCTGTTTCAAAGGGGCACATGCACCCCAATGTTCAGCAGCACTATTGACCATAGCCAAAGTATGAAAAGAGCCCAAATGTCCATTGACAGATGAATGGATAAAGAAGACGTGGTACACACACACATACACACACACACACACGCACGCACACAATGGAGTATTACTCAGCAATCAAAAAGAATAGAATCTTGCCATCTGGAACTACATGGATGGAACTAAAGGGTATTATGCTAAGTAAAATTTGTCAGTTCGAGAAAGACAAATGTCTTACGACTTCACTTATATGAGGACTTTAGGAAACAGATAATCATAAGGGAAGGGAAACAATAATAATATAAAAACAGGGAGCTGGAAAAAACTTAAGAGCCTCTTAAATATAGAGGACAAACAGAGGATTGCTGGAAGAGTTGTTTGAGGGGGGATGGGCTAAATGGGTAAGGGCCATTAAGGAATCTACTCCTGAAATCATTGTTGCACAATATACTAAATAGTTTGGATATAATTTTAAAAATAAATTATTAATAAAAAAACAAGAATCACCATACTATTTTCTACAGAGGGTGCAGCATTTTACATTCCCACCAGCAATACACAGCAGTTTCAATTTTTCCACATCCTTACAAAAATTGATATTTTCTGAAAAATTTTTTATAATAGCTATCCTAATAGGTAGGAAATGGAATCTTGTAGGTCTGACCTGCAATTCTCTAACAATTAGTGATGGTAAGCATCTTTTCATGTCATATTGACCATTTGTATATCTTCTTTGGAAAAATGTCTGTTCAAGCCCTTTGCCCATTTTTTAACTGGGTTATTGGTTTCTTTGTTGAGTTATAAGAGATCTTTACATATTTTGGATATAAATCCTACATCATATACATGATGTATAAGCGGTGCCTGGGTGGCTCAGTCAATTGAGCATCCAAATTTAGCTCAGGTCATGATCTCCCGGTTTGTGGGTTGGAGCCCTGTGCTGGGCTCTGTGCTGACAGCTCAGAGCCTGAAGCCTGCTTCAAATTCTGTGTCTTCTTTTCTCTCTGCCCCTCTTCCACTCATGATCTGTCTCTCTAAAATTAATAAACATTAAAAAAGTAAAAAATATATATACATATAATTTATAAACATTTTCTTCGATTTTGTGGGTTACATTTTCAGGTTGTTGATCGTGTCCCTTGATGAACAACAGTTTTCAATTCTGATGAATTCCAATTTATCTCTTTTGTCTGTTGCTTGTGCTTCTGGTGTCATATCCAAAAAATCACTGGCAAATCTAATGTTATAAAGATTTCCCCATGTTTTCTTCTAAGAATTTTATAGTTTTAGCTGGTACATTTAAAAATTTGATCCACGGAGTTATTTTTTCTATGGTATAAGCATCCACCTTATTCTTTTACAGATTGATATGCATTATCTCAATACCATTTGTTGAGACGATTGCTCTTTCTTCCATTGAATGGTCATTGCATTCTTTCTGAAAATCACTATACCTTATATGCAAAGGTTTATTTCAGGCCTACTTATTTTTTATCAGTGGAAAATTTCAGTTTTCTTATTTTATTAATTTGTTTCCCAAGTAATATATCAATTTTGACAAAGGTACAAAAAAGCAATGGAGTAAAATTCCATATTTTTATCTTAGCTTCTATTAAATACAAGTTAGAATTCAAAAATTTTCTTTAATTGCCCATAATTATAAAGAAAATAATATTGATGAAGGGGGACATTTTACAATTCTTAATCAGACAAATGCAAAGGAAAAGAGAACACTAGTTTCTAATGGTGATGCTGACATCAATCATGTTAATTAAATCTCATAATACAACTCTTTGGATGATGAGATCAAAATTTTCCTTCAAGTCAAGATTCAATGAGTAAACAAAATATTTCTAATGGCAAGCAAGAAATATGGTATTCTCATCCAGACAGTTATGCTTCAGCATCCAATATTTGGTACATTTTTCATTGTAAACAAGCTCTAGGATTATATATTCTTTCATCTTTTACATTATTTGGACATAAACATGTATTTCATATGGTTTGCCAGTGGACAAATTGTGTATACAAAGTTGATTGGAAGGAGTTAGATGATGTAGCAATGATCAACATTATGAATAATCATTTTAATTGGTGCTTATGTTATAAAAATATATTCATTAATAGTACAACATCATTTACAATTGCTAAAAATAAAATAAAATAACAAATATGAAATAGTAAAACATGTAAAGTATCTGATGAAAATTATAAAATTCTGGTGAAGGAAATCAAAGAAGGTCTAAATAAATGGAGAAACATATTGTGTATTATTGGAAGTAAACACAATTTATAACAGCATGATATTTAAATAAACATAGATAAACTTATTCTAAAATGTATATGGAAAGGAGACCCTAGGGCAGCCAAAACAATTTTGTAAAAGAATAATATAAGAGGAATCTACTTTCCCATGTTAAAGATTACTGCACAGCAACAATAATGAAAACAGCATAGCAATGGTGGAGAAAATGACACACAAAGCAATGGAAAATAGAATAGATAACTGAAAAATACACCAACACGAGTGTCCAATTAATTTTTTATAATGTGCAAAAGCAATTCAATGTATGAAGGTAGTTTTTTCAAAGAATTATAATGGAGCAATTGGATACCTATCAATAAAAAAGTTAATCTCCCACCCTTTACAAAAAGTAACTAAAAATAGATCCATAGACAAAAGACACAAAACTAACACCTTTTAGAAACAGACAAAGAAGAAGGCAAAACATAAGAGAGTCTTAAATACAGATAACAAACTGAGGTTTGATGGGGGTGGGGTAGAAGGGAAAGTAGGTGATAGGCCTTGAGGAGGGCACATGTTGAGATGAGCGCTGGGTGTTGTATGTAAGCCAATTCGACAATAAATTATATTAAAGAAATAAAATAAAATAGAAATACCATGGCAGAAAATTCAGGATTTAAGGTTAACAAAGAGTTCATACACTTGACACCAAAAGTATGACCCAAAATGAAAAAATTACAACTTATCAAAATAAATATATATTTTTTAAAAATGGGTCTACAAAATACAATTACAGGACTGAAGAAAATACGTTAAGATTACATATCCAACAAAATAAATGAACCTAGAAAATTAAAAAGAAATCTGAAAACTCAACATTTAAAAAACACAATCTAATTAGAAAATGGGCAAAAAATATGAATAGGCTTTTCACTGAAGATGATATACAGATGCCAAATAAACACATTAAAGATATTCAATATCATTACCTAATAGGGAAGTTGAAAATGAATCCATAATAAGATATTAATACATAGCTAATAGACTGGCTAAAAAAAAGTGGTATCTTCAAATGTTGGCAAGGATGTCAATAAACTGAGTCATTCATATATCATTGTTGGGAATGTCAAATGTTACAGCCATTCTGAAATAGTTTGGTAGTTGCTTATAAAACTATAAATGACTTATCATTGACCCAGTAATGTAATTCTTGGGATGTTTCCTCTGGAATTAAAAATTCACTCTCCTGCATAATTTTCTATGCAAATTATCATTGCAGATCTATTCATAACTAGCTAAAAATTGGCATCCACCCAAATGTCCTTCAGTGAGTAATTAGACATATTTTTATAGATCCACACCAAGGAATACTAGTCATCAATAAAAAGAAATAAAGTATTTATACATGCAACAGCTTGGATGCAATCATGGAAATTATGCAAAAGAAAGAAGCCAATTTCCAAGAGATACAAACTCTATGATTCCACTTATGTAACATTAATGAAATAATACAATTAGAGAGATAACAGTTTAGTGGTTGCCATGAGCTAAAAATGGCAGAAAGAAGGGATCAGTGTAGCTATATAAAAGGATAATATTAGGGTCCATATGGTGATCATAGAGTTTTGTATCTTGATTGTGTTGGTGTGTTTGTGGATACACAAATTTGAACATGTGGTTCAACTGTATAGAACTAAATACATACACACAAATATATGTACACAAATGAATGCATGTATTCTGGTGAAATCTAGATAAGGTCTGTACATTTTATTAATGTCCATTTCAAGGTTTTGATATTGTACTATAGCACGGAATCCTGGAGGAGGTTGATGGAGGCTGAGTAAAGAGTATAAAAGACCTCTCTGCATTTCTTTCCAACTTTTTGGGAATCTATAATTATTTCAACATAAAAAGTTAAATGGAAATCACAATGGAATATCACCACATATCTAAAACTGGCAAAGCCAAATTAAACCAAATGCGCACCAAAAAAGACAATATCAAATGCTTGTGAAGTGTGGACTATCTATGCAGAAAAACTGGAAATTTCATAGATGAATAGAGAGAATAATAAAGTGGTACAGCCACCATGGAAAATAGTTTAGCTGTCTCTCATAAAATTAAAAATATACTTAGTAAAAAAAGCGCACTTAGTAAATGACTCAGCAGTCTCACTCTTATTTATCCCAAAGTGAGAACTTATATATACACAAAGTCTATGTGCACATGTTCATAGTAGCTTTATTCATAATAGTCAAAATCAAGAAACAATCAAAATACCTTTCAATGGCTGAATACATAAGCAAATTGTATCTATTCTATTGAACAATAAAAGAATGAACTCTTAAAACATATGACAACAGGAATGGATCTCAAATGCATATGTACTTAATATGGCATCCTGGAAAAGACCAATCTATAGGGACAAAAGTAGGTAATTGGTTGCCAGGAGTTGGCAGTGGGGGATCAATACAAAGGGACAGCCAGGAGGAAATTTTGAGGTGACTATGGTGTTGGAACAAGAGCCTGGACGTTTTTTTTCAATATCCATTGTATACCACAGAGTGAATGTTACTGTATATAAACTTTTTAAATACAACACGTTTAATAAAAACAAATATTAAGAGCTGATGGCTGACTTTTTCTAAAATTTCCAAAAATATATCAGTGTATAGATTTAAGAATCTCAGCCAACCCAAGCAGGATAAATTCAAAGAGACACACATCTTGGTAAAGCATAGTGAAACTTATAAAAATACCTCTGAAACTCAGACAAAGAAATAAAGAAACATCATATTATTGGGATGAATGATAAGACAGATACTGCATTCTCATCAGAAAATGTAAGCTTAGATACAAACGGATGACATCTTTGAACTGCTGAAAGTAAGATTTCCCAATGTAGAATTCTACTTCCAGTGAAAATACACTTCACAATTTTAGACATTTTTATAAAAACATTTTGAAGATAAAAGCTGAGGCCATTGGTAACTGCAAGGTACAAATATAAAGAAACACAAAAGGAAGTTTTTCAGTGTGTTAAGAATATGATGCACATGGAAATTTGAATGTACTGGAAGAGTTAAAAGGCCCCTGAAAACAGTAAATGGATGAGTAAATGTAAATATTTATATTAAAAAATCTTTAACATTCCATTAGCTATTTAGGCAAATATAATAATGTATTATCAAGTTAACTGTGTGTGTGTATATATATATATATGTATACATACATACATATAGTTATATATAGGTATATGTATTTATATATAATTACAAAAGTGCAAATGATGAATAGATATTAATGGAATTATACTGTTATGTTTTTACATATTAATATTTAGAAAGAAATGAATGTGTTGTATTTGTTCATGAGTGTTCACCAAGTAAATTTAGAAATGTTTCATGCCATTTACTACCCATACACATGGATATCGATTTTATTACCTTTACCTTTCAATAGTTAACTGAAGATGGTTAACTTGGTTGTGAGTTAGCACATCACAATATGAATTGTGAATTCCACATCCTTGGAATATATAAATACATAATAAAACTATGACCTATTCTGTAGTTTAACCATGTGTATCTGGAAAACTCTGCTCTATAAACAGAAATGTTTTGGGAAGCATGGCTAAAATTAAAGGAAGGGCTATTAGTATGCTCACTCCTTGGTTGGAACTAAAAAATATATACAAATGTTGATAGACAGTATGATCTAAAGCTATACTGTTATAGTTGCCTCTAACCACAAGTGGCTGCTTAAATTTAAATTAAATACAGTAAAACAAAATGGAAATCAAGTCTTTAGTTTCTGTATCCACATGTCAGGTGCTCAATAACCACTAGTCCGCGGAGACGATGTCTATAAGCACACAAAGCTCTACTGAAGCACACTTATCCAGATACTAACCCTCTAGAAACCAATACCCATCATTATAACTTCCTCCTGGTGATGATGGTTTTGGATAACAATTTGGAGGAGAATATCCAACATCACAGTGGCAATTTTGCTTACTATTGCAAACCTAAAACCAAAACCAAAAAATATATATAAGAACATTTCGTGTATAAGGTAAAAATTAAACGCATTATTTATGACTGTGAGATAATGTAAGTTATTAAAATATGATAATTTCATATATTATAGGTAGTTTTAATTGTATTTTCATGAGAAAAATAATTTTTAAAATAAAATCTAATATATAAATGTCAATGCAATATCTTTTCAATGTCATAGATATTTCCTCTTATTAGCCTCTTGTGTTTTTAAATAAAAATAGGTAACATTCTGATACAACTGAAATGCATTATTCTAAAAAGTTTTAGAGGGGAAGAAAAAAACATGGTGGAGAAGTAGGGGATCTATACTTCCCGCCTGCATCTCTCAAACAGAGAAGGGTTGAAGCCAAAGGATTCTGAACTCCCAGAGTCTGGGAGGAAAGGAGACGGAGTCTACTAAGAAGAGAGCCTCATAGGTGCGTGATTGTGAAGTGGAGGCGATAAAAACGAGCAGGGACACAGAGGCACTGGGGGAGGGATCTCTTTCTGCGGAGAGACAAAGGGAAGAGAAAGGGCGACTGGGTAAATGTAAGACTGTAACTGGACAAGAGAAAAACCTCAGCCCAGGATGGAGAGGGATCCTACCATCCCATCTCTAACTGCAAGGTTTTTGGAGAGATGTCTCATCTCTTTCTGCGGGTCTTACTTTGGACTGGTTAGCTGGGCCGGAGGACAAAGGGAGTTCCTTCCAGGTTCGGGGGGTACCTCAGGGGTGCAGTTGGCATTGGGAGGAACTGGTCCCCTGCCCTGAAGTGCTGTGGCTGGCAGGATTACATTTTGGGCGCCATCATTAACACGCACAGAGTGAGAGCTTGGAACGCAGCTGGTCATGGGGCATAGATGGCCCACCTCATCTGTACCCACAGCAGTGAGGATGGATCCATAGGAGTGATTTGGGACACCTGGTCTGAGGAGAAGGGACTGGGGGGTCGCCATTTTTATCCCCACAACCACCAAGCCAGGGCCTGAAGGATCTGTCAGAGGCCCACAGTGGAGGCGGAACCAGCCTACACCAAATCATGCCAATCTGCCCTGGGGAGCAGCTTTCTTATGGGAGCCAGATGGGTGCTGCAGCAACAGACGGCCTCCTCCACCAAGACCAGCACTGCTGCATTGCTGTGATTAACTCTAAGTCAATTCTTGCTATTCATATATTCTTCCTTTTCTCATTCTTATGTCTCCCTTCTCTAGCCTTGTTATTCTGGTTACAGGTTTGTTTAAACACATATTTAATCCATCCCCCTGATGCATGTTCTACACCTCCATTTTTACCTTCCTTTTTCTCTCTGGAATAATATGACTATATAGTTTCTCTGGGCAACATTATCTTCATTTCTTTCTCCTCACCTCCTTCTGTATTCTCCTTTTACTCTCTCCAAATTAAGCCTTTTAGTCTCTCTGCCTAGTCAATGTTCATTTTCTCTTTCTCCCTGCCCCTGTCATTTCTCTCTTTGTATATGCTCTTCCATATGGGCACTGCTTCCACTCTGTTCTTTATTTGTAGGTGGGATTTCTGATTTTATGCTTTTAGACTGTTCTTTGTTTTTTTGTTTTTTTTTGTTATTTTGTTGGTTTGCTTGTTTTTTTTTTTAATTTGTTTGTGCTTTTGCGTATTCTCATTCCCTGTTTGTCTGTCTGTTTTCCTTTACAGGGCTACTTTAAGGAATAACCCAAAGCACACATTGTGGAGAGTCCCAAACATCACTACAAGTAGGGAAATAAAATAGCCAAAGTCACAACAAAAGAGACCAAATGACACCCTTCAAAAAACACTTCTGGAATAGCCAGACCCTGGACAGTGTATGAGCCTCCTTTAATATAGTAGTATTAACAGGTACAGAGCACATAATAAGCTTTTAAAACTCACAAGAGACAGAAAGAAGCCAAAATGATGAAAGGAAGAACTCTCCTCAAAAGAAATTCCAGGAAGAAGTGACAGCTAAAAAATTGTTCAAAACAGATATAAGCAACATAACTGAACAAGAATTTAAACAATAGTCATAAAGTTAAATGCTGGACTTGAACAAGGCATAAAAGACAGCAGAGACTCCATTGCTGCAAAGATAATGAATCTTAAAAATAGTTGTGATGAATTAAAAAATGCTATGAATGAGGTGCAAAATAAAATGAAGGTGGCCACTGCAAGTATTGAAGAGGCAGAGAGGAGAATAGGTGAATGAGAAGATAAAATTATAGAAAAAGAGTAAGCAAAGAAAAAGAGAGATAAATTGATCCAAGATCACAAAAGGAGAATTTGAGAATGGAGTGATACAATCAGAACAATATCTGTATCATAGAAATTCCAGAAGAAAAGAGACAGAAAGAGGCTGAAGGAGTACTTGAACAAATCGTAGCTGAGAACTTCCTCAACCTGGGGAAGGAAACAGACATTGAAATCCAAGAGGCACAGAGAACTCCCCTCAGACATAACTCAAATCGACCTTCAGCATGACATATAGTCAAACCAGCAGAATATAAGGATAAAGAGAGAATCCTGAAAGCAGCTAGGGATAAAAGGGCCCTAACATACAAAGGGTGACCTATCAGGCTGGTTGCAGACCTATCTATTGAAAGTTGGCAGACCAGAAAGGAATGGCAGGAAATTTTCAATGTGATGAACAGAAAAAATATGCAGCCAAGAATCCTTTATCCAGCAAGCCTGTCAATCAGAATAGGAGAGATAAAGGTTTTCCCAAACAAACAAGAATTGAAGGAATTCATCACCACTAAACCAACCCTACAAGAGATCCTAAGGAGGACCCTCTATGAGAGAAATGTTGCAAGGAATACAAAGTACCAGATATACCCCTACAAGCATGAATCCTACAGAGAACACAATGACTCTGAACCCATATTTTTCAATAGTAACACTTAATGTAAATGGACCAAATGCTTTAACCAAAAGACATAGGGTATCTAAATGGATTTTTTAAAAAAACCCATTGATTTACTGTCTACACGAGACTCATTTTAGACCTGAGGACATCTTCAGATTGAAAGTGAGGGGATGGAGAAATATCTATCATGCTACTGGAAGTCAAAAGAAAGCTGGAGTAGCCATACTTATATCGGACAAACTGGACATTAAAGTAAAGGCAATAACAAGAGACGAAGAAGGGCATTATATAATAATCATAGGGTCTATCCATTAGGAAGAGCTAACAATTATAAATGTCTGTGCACAGAATTTGGAAGCACCCAAATATATAAAACAATCACAAATATGAACAATTTTATTGATAAGAATGTGCTAATTGCAGAGGACCTTAATACTCCCCTTACAGCAATGGATAGATCAACTAGACAGAAAATCACTAAAAACAATGGCCCTGAACAACGCTTTGGACCAGATGGAGATGACAGACATATCTAGAACTCTACTTCCCAGAGCTATAGAATATACTTTCTTCTCAAGTGCACATGGTACATTCTCCAAGATAGATCAACATATTAGTAACAAAGCAGTGCTCAATAAATATAAAAGAATTGAGATCATACCATGCACACTTTCAGATCACAATGCTATGAAACTTAAAATTAACCACAGGAAAACGTTGTTAAAAACTCCAAAAGCATGAAGTTTAAAGAATATATAAAGAATGAATGGGTCAACCAGGCAATTAGAGAAGTGAAAAAATATATGGAAATAAATCAAAATGAACATACAACAATCCAAACTCTTTGGGATGCAGCAAAGGCAGCCCTAAGAGGAAAATACATTGCAATCCATATCTATTTGAAGAAACTAGAAAAAGCCCAAATACAAAATCTAACAGTGCACCTAAAGGAACTAGAAGCAGAGAAGCAAGAAAACCCCAAACCCAGTAGAAGAAGAGAAATAATAAAGATCAGGTCTGAAACAAACAATATAGAAAACAAACAAACAAACAAACAAACAATGAACAGATCAATGAAACCTAGTTGTTTTTGTGAAAAAATAAACAAAATTGATAAACCTCTAGCCAGGCGTCTCAAAAAGAAAAGAGAGAGCACCCAAATAGAAAAATCACAAATGAAAATAGATTTTTTTCAACCAATCCCTCAGAAATACAAGCAATTATCAGGGAATACTATGAAAAATTATATGCCAACTTACTGGACAACCTAGAAGAAATGGATATTTCCTAAACATTCACACACTAGCGAAACTTGAACAGGTAGAGAAAGAAAATCAGAACAGAACCATTATTAGTGAAGAATTGAATCAGTTATGAAAAATCTCCCAACAAATAAGAGCCCTGGGCCAGATGCCTTGACTGTAGAATTCTACCAGACATTTAAAGCAGAGTTAATACTCATTCTTCTCAAGCTGTTCCAAAAAATGGAAATGGAAGGAAAACTTCCAGACTCATTTTATGAAGCCAGTACCACTTTGATTCCCAAACCAGACAGATCCAGAAAAAAAAAAAGAACTACAGACCAATATCTCTGATAAATATGGATGCAAAAATCCTCAAGAAGATACTAGCAAATCGAATTCAACAGCATATGAAGGAATTATTTCCACCATGATCAAGTCGGATTCATTCCTGGGTTACAGGGCTGGTTCAATATTCGCAAATCCATCAAAGTGATACATCAAGTTAACAAAAGAAAAGATAAAAACCATATGATCCTGTCGATAGATGCAGAAAAAGCATTTGACAAAAACAGCATCCTTTCTTGATATAAAACCTCGAGAAAGTTGGGATAGAAAAAACTTACTTAAACATTAGAAAGTTTCTATTGAAAACTTACAAAGAAAATTAAAGAAGACACAAAGAAATGGAAAGAACATCCCATGCTCATGGACTGAAAGAATAAACATTGTTTAAATGTCATTATTACCCAAAGCAATCTACACATTCAAGGCAATCCAAATCAAAATTGCACCAGCATTCTTCTCAAAGCTAGAACAAACAATCTTAAAATCTGTATGGAACCACAAAGACCCCAAATAGCCAACATAATATTGGACAAGAAAACCAAAACGGGAGGCATCACAATCCCAAACTTTAGCCTTTACTACAAAACTGTGATCTCAAGACAGTGTGGTATTGGCACAAAGAGAGACACATAGACACACAGAATGGAATAGAGAAACCAGAATTAGACCCACAAATGAATAGCAAATTAATCTTTGACAAAGCAGGAGACTATCCAATGGAAAAATGACAGCCTCTTTAATAGATGGTGCTAGGAGAACTGGTCAGCAACATGCAGAAGAATGAAACTAGACCACTCTCTTAGACCATACACAAAAATAAATTCAAAATGGATGAAGGACCTGAATGTGAGACAGGAAACCATCAAAACCCTGGAGGAGAAAGCAGGAAACAACCTCCATGACCTCAGCCACAGCAATTTTTTACTTGACACATCTCCAAAGACAAGTGAATTAAAAGCAAAAATAAACTATTGTGACCTCATCAAGATAAAAACTTCTGCACTGCAAAGGAAACAATCAACAAAACTAAAAGGCAACTGATGGAATGGGAAATATAGTTGCAAATGGCATATGAGATAAAGGGCTAGTATCCAAAATCTATAAGGAACTCACCAAACTCCACACCTGAATAATGAATAATCCTGTGAAGAAATGGGCAGAAAATATGAATAGACACTTCTCCAAAGAGAACAGGCAGATGGCCAACAGACACATGAAATGTTTCTCAGAGTCACTCATCATCAGGGAAATACAAATCAAAACCATACTGAGATACCAGCTCATGCTGGTCAGAGTGGCTAAAATGGACAAATCAGGAGACTATAGATACTGGCAAGAATGTGGTGAAATGGACATTCTCCTACACTGTTGGTGGGAATGCAAACTGGTGCAGCTGCTCTAGAAAACATTATGGAGGTTCCTCGAAAAATTAACAGAACTCCCTTATGACCCAGCAATAGCAGTGCTATGAATTTACCCAGGGGATACAGAAGTACTGACACATAGAGGCATATCTACCCCAATGTTCAAAGCAGCACTTTCAACAATAGCCAAATCATGGAAACAGTCTAAATGGCCAGCAACTGATGAATAGATCAAGAAGATGTGGTTTATATATACAATGGAATACTACTTGGTAATGAGAAAGAATAAAATCGGGCCATTTGTAGAAATGTGGATGGACCTTGAGGGTATTATGCTAAGTGAAATAAGTCAGTCACAGAAAGACAGATACCGTATGTTTCCACTCATATGTGGATAAAGGGAAACTTAACAGAGGACCATGAGGGAGCTGAAGTGGAAAATAATAGTTAAGGAGAGGGAGGGAGCCAAACCATAAGAGACCCTTAAATATTGAGAACAAACATGGTTGATGAGGGGTGTGGGAGAGGGGAAAATTTGCGATGGGCATGGAGGAGGGTACTTGTTGAGATGGCACTGGGTGTTATATGTAAACTGATGTGACAATAAACTATATTTAAAAAAATACAAGTCCCAATGCAAATTAATGTGCTACAATAAAGAACTATAATATTATGCTTCTTATTTGGGTTTGTACAAATATAACCAAACAATTTGGAAAAAATAAATAAAAAATAAAAATTATAGAAATTGTGAAGCTAGAAATTATAAAATGGTGGGAGGTGACATAATATGAATTGTGCTACATATTTTTTAAATGCCTGTGATAAGAGCAAACCTTTACCAAAAAAATGAGGGGTGGAGGGACAAGGAAAAAGCATGCTTAACCAGTAAAAGATGTAAAATGTGTTGTGCTAAAAATAGGAAGACTATAAAATACCTACAAATATGATCTGGCAGACGAATCAAAAGGATCACAGCTAATATCGTGAATGGGAAAAAACTGACAGCCTTTCCCCTAGGCTCAGGAACAAGACAAGGATGTCCACTCTCACCATCACTATTTAACATAGGACTGGAAGGCTTAGCCTCAGAAATCAGAAACAAAAAGAATTAAAAGGCATACAAATCTACAAAAAGAAGTCAAACTTTCACTCTTTGCAGACAACATGATACTCTGTGCTGAAAACCTGACATGAATTCAGCAAAGCCACAGGATAGAAAATTGACAAAGAAGCAGAAAGAGAAATTAAGGAATCAATCCCATTTGCAATTGTACCAAAAACAATAAGACATCTAGGAATAAATCTAACTAAAGAGATAAAAGATCAATATTCTAAAAACTATAGAACACTTATGAAATAAATTGAAGAAGACATAAAGAGATGGAAAAGTATTCCATGCTCATGAATTGAAAGAACAAATGTCAAAATGTCTAAACTACCCAAAGTAATCTACACATTTAATGTAATCCCCATTAAAACAACACAAGTATTTTTCACAGAGCTAAAAGAACCCTAAAATTTGTATGGAACCACAAAAGACCATGAATAGTCAAAGCAATCCTGAAAAAGAAAAACAAAACTGGAGGCATCACAATTCCAGATTTCAAGCTATATTACAAAACTGTAGCCATCAAGATATAATGGTAGTGGCACAAAAAACAGACACATAGATCAATGGAGCAGAATTTAAAAAAAAACAAAAAACAGAAATGGACCCACAACTATATGACAACTAGATTGTCAACTAAACTTTGACAAAACAGGAGAAGTATATTTGATCGAAAAAGTCTCTTCAGCAAATGATGTTGGGAAATCAGACAGCTACATGCAGAAGAATGAAACTAGGCAACACTTTCTTACACTATACACAAAACAAATTCAAAATGGATGAAAGACCTAAATGTGAAACAGGAAACCATCAAAATCCTAAAGGATTTTGAAACCTCTTTGACCTTGACTGGAGAAACTTCTTACTAGATGCTTCACCAAAGGCAAGGGAAACAAAAGTGAACATGAACTATTGGGGCTTCAAATAAAAAGCTTGTGCACATCAAAAGGAAACAATCAACGAAACTAAAAGGCAGCCTACAGAATGGGAAAAGATATTTGCAAACGATATACCTGATAAAGGGTTAGTATCCAAAATCTATAAAGAACTTATCAAATTCAACATTCAGAAAACAAATAATCCAGTGAGGTAATGAGCAGGAGATATGAATAGGCACTTTTCCAAAGAAGACACACAGATGGCTAACAGACACATGAAAGGATGCTCAGCATCACTCATCACCAGGGAAATACAAATCAAAACCATGATGGGATACCACCTCACACCTGTCAAAATGGCTACAGATAAATATGTAAATTAACTATAGTTTAGCGTGTGAGATGAGGTTTAAAAAACTAAGAAGCTAGTCTGGCCAGAATTTGAGAAAATGCACATTTTCATCCATAATAGGTGGGAGCAAAACTGGTACAATGCATTTAAAAACATAGTATTTATGAAAATTTAAATGCTGCATAAGATTGGCCAGCTGATTTCATTACTAGCAATTTAAGAAATCAGATAAGTGTGCAAAGGTGAGTGTACAACAATGTTCATTACACCATTATTAGCATTAGTCAAGAAAAACTTTAACATAATCTAAATGTCCATCAGTAAATGAATTTTCAAATATAGTATTAAGGAGACATACAGGGAAATAAATTGAAACCACTAAAAGAGATCTGAATGGACAAGAAATACTAGATAATAAGTAATATAAATATATTAAGTATATGAGTATTTACATATTTATCAGTACACATGCATTCAATTATAAATTTATATAAGCATCTATAAAAGTATATTTGTAGTCTTTAATAAGCCCTTTCCAAAATTTCATACTCTTAATCTAACAATAACAGATTGTTTCATACTGCATTTTTGTACAAAGTTCAAAGCTTATTAGTTCATGAAGCCTTTAATAATCTTAACACGTAAATCATGTACATAAGTATAAGTAATGAAATCCATTTTACTTATTAATTGCAAGTTTCTAAAAGAAATTTCCATATCAAATAATTCCGAACCTTATTACCATTGTGGATAGTAAAAAGCCACTAATAGATTATAAACACTATGTGTAAAAATAGAGAAACTATTACATACCCCATGTCCACTGCAATTTGTTACTGAGTCACAATATTTTTTGGTTGAGTTCTTACTTATATCTATACAGGATCCTTCAAAACAATACTGAAATGTTAAAACAACCAACAAAAAATCTTTAAGGTCAAGCATTGAGCAATTGTACTTGATACAGAAATTAGATGCACAAGATAGGTATATACAGACACACACACACATCAGTCTGGATTTCATGACATCTGCTCCTTCTGATAAGAGAAGTTGGGAGTCCAAATGGCATTTAAGTAAGTACCTTACTACATATAAAATTTTGAGAATGATATACTACTTTTCCCATGAGAGAGTACAGTTGTGAGTTTATTGATACTAATTGATGTGAGATCAAAAACAGTCAATTCGTACTATTTGTAATGAACTAGGATCTGTCTTTGCATTTTCTATGCATTTTTCTAGTATATACTCAGATTGACCCTGTGAGAGAGATGTTTTTATCCTCATTTTAAATGTTTATTTATTTATTTATTTTTGAAAGGGAGAGCACAAGCAGGGGAGGGGCAAAGAGACAGGGAGACAAAAGTCTGAAACAGACTCCACGCTCTGAGCTGTCAGCCAGAGCCCAAAGCCCACAAACCATGAGATCATGACCTGAGTTGAACTTGGATGTTTAGCTGACTGAGTCACCCAGGTGCCCCATCCTCATTTTATATTTGAAAAAAGTAAATATATCATTTTAAGGACATTCATGAGTTATTGACAGAGCTAATACTCAGTGCAGGAGCTACTTTATTCACAAAGTTTCATATTGATCAATGCTTCATATCAGTGTTATTTTTATATTTATTTCCAACTTTAATGGTAATATCTCTTATCTTTACATTAGCACATGTGCTAGAGAATGTTATTTAATCTCTCCATGCCTCACCTTAGCCAACTTTGAATTTGAAATAGCAATTGATAACCCAAATTTTTTAAATGTAGGTTATAAGGATAAAATACTTTGCTAGACGTAAAAAACAAAAGCACATAGTAAATGCTCACTAAACACAAGAGACTTTTCTATTTACTTACTTCATTTTCATGTGGACTTTTTAAATGCTTATTCCTCTACTCATATTTTAATTTAATTTGATTATCTTTAGGGAAGTCTATAAAAATCATCTGTTGGCTTTACTCAGGTTATCTGATAGAATATACACTGTATGATGAATAGTCTTAAAAATCATTATTTCCTTTCACCATTAACCAATCATCATGAAGGAAGGAATATCAGCTTGTTCAGTAACTGGAAGTGCTCTGATGAAGCCAGCAAGAATAACAAATTTTCTACAAATTATCTGACCACAAAACCACTTTCATTCTAGAGCTCCTTAAACATTGTCATTGGGGCCATAATAACTAGTCATATTTCATTGGGTTGTCTTTAGGGGGAAAAGTCAGAAAAAGTTAAGACACATGCTTCTGATACAATTCCCTTCAAGTAAAGGGATCAATTTAGAGCTGGTTCTTTTGTAATGACAGCAAAAACAAGAGATGCTACAAAAGTATTTAGGCCTGGGCAGTGGTTGAGATGATGTTTTGAATATAAACTAATATACAAGACTTCCTTCTCTGAACAAAGGACACAGTGTCCCAGAAGCAGTCACACTGTTTCAAGGAAAAGAAAATACATATTTCTGAAAGAGAAATGCCTGGGTTATATAAGCATATTTTCATATAGTTCCAGGTAAGAAAAATGAAGTTAATTTTATTCATTAATTTATTGATTAGCTTAACTACCCCTTTTCAAATTTGAAATTAATATGCTGAGATGTATTCATCTTCCCTAGCCTACCTATGTGAACTAGAATCATTTCTCCTGTTCTAAATCTCATAAATAAATAATCAGAAAGCTTCCTGTGATACCCAATATAAGAAAACTTGCATTGCTGGAATATGCCCATCTCCATGCAGTATACTCTTCACCCAGTATATAACAGTATTAAATAAATGAGTGTTTTAATTAATAAAAATAAGTAATGTCTCCCTTCTCTCTCCATTTCTTTTTTTCCATAATATTTTATTGTCAAATTGGTTTCCATACAACACCCAGTGCTCTTCCCCTTAAGTGCCCTCCACCATCACCACCACCTCTTTTCCCCCCTCCCCCTTCCCCCCAACCCTCAGTTCATTCTCAGCATTCAATAGTCTCTCAAGTTTTGCATCCCTCTCTCTCCCCAACTCTCTCTCCCTCCTCCGCTCCCCCTGGTTCTCCATTAGGTCTCTCTTGTTTT
>NC_043700.1:34234723-34236867 GCF_006229205.1 Suricata suricatta | reverse complement strand
CTCAGTTCATTCTCAGCATTCAATAGTCTCTCAAGTTTTGCATCCCTCTCTCTCCCCAACTCTCTCTCCCTCCTCCGCTCCCCCTGGTTCTCCATTAGGTCTCTCTTGTTTTCCTGCTAGACCTATGAGTGCAAACATATGGTTTCTGTCCTTCTCTGCCTGGCTTACTTCACTCAGCATGACACCCTCAAGGTCCATTTCTTTTTAACTATCAAGATAATTTTCACAATGGACCCACATTTAGTGAGAGTAAGATAAAGAAGTCTTTTCTTTTCCATCACTCTGAAATCAACTGAACAAGGGAGAATAACAAAAATTCCTTAATGAATTTTTCAAATAACCACAGAAAAATTCCAACAACAGTTCCCCTTTTCCTAATTAGTGTGAGGAAAGGAGCATCAGAAAAAGGCAATTCGAAGATGAAAGATTTAAGAATGTCCTGGGATTCTGAAATAAAATGAAGGCCGCTGGTGGATAAAATGAAGTTGGAAGCAACATCATCAAACACAATGGTAAAGAAGAGAGCCTTGTTGATCAGTTCTCGAATGTTCTGGGGGAGCTGCAGCCTGAGTAATAAGGAAAAGCAGAGGAAAAAGAGCCAAAAAGGCAGGTAGAGAAGGGTGGCTAAATGCAGAATTATCAATGAAAATCTGTCCACAAAACCACAGAATTAGCTCTCGTATTCACTACTCACCTCTCCTTTCTCTCAATTATAAAATGTAGTCAACACAACAATTTTATTTCAAGGGTGATAATTTAGAAAGGTATTTTGTTTCCTAAAACAATTGAATAAATGGTGACTACAGAATTTGGGCTTTAAAAATGGAAGAGTTGCTATCCAATGAAGTATCATGGCCTAAAAGCCAGCTTCCAAAATGAAGACTGTCATGTGACAAACCCCTGTCACATGGAAAAGGCTGCCAAATCAGCACGGTAATCTTCTGTGGCATTTTTAAAAATTTAATTAAAAATGGTGTGGGAGAAAAAAGTCATGCCAGCTTAAAGCTCCTACTGAACCAAGTAGGGAAAGACAATCTTCCTCCTTCCCTTCCCGCATTCCCTTCACTTCCCTTCCTTCCTGAAACCATTATTATACTGTATGTGAACGCACTTGGATTTAAATTTTTTTTTAAATTACAGTGACCATTTTGTATTTCTGGCCTTTGTATTTTCATATAAACCTTTAAGTCAGTTTTCTGTCTCCACCAGCAGTGCATCCCTTCCTCTACCAAAAATAAATAAGATAAACAAATAAATAAAAGCAAAAACAAAACAAAAATCTGCTGGAGTCTGATTTTTGAGGTTAACATATTCATCAATTGATTTTGAGAACATGGACATCATAACAATATTAAGTCTTACAAATAAATGAGGATGGCTTATCCCTCTGGTATGTAGATCTTCTCTGTCCAGAAATGTTTTACACTACTTTACAGGTGTCAGTGCAAAAGTTGGTCTTGCATATAAAGGTTATAAATGCCTTTATTATTTTTTAAATAGTTTATTGTCAAATTGGTTTCCATACAACACCCAGTGCTCTTCCCCACAAGTGCCCTCCTTCATCACCACCATCTCTTTTCCTCCCTCCCCCTTTCCCTTCAACCCAAAGTTCATTTTCAGCATTCAATAGTCTCAAGTTTTGCATCCCTCTCTCTCCCCACCTCTCTTTCCCTCTCCCCCTCCCCCTGGGCCTCCATTAGGTTTCTCCTGTTCTCCTGTTAGACCTATGAGTGCAAACATATGGTGTCTGTCCTTCTCTGCGTGACTTATTTCACTTAGCATGACACCCTTGAGGTCCATCCACTTTCCTACAAATGGCCATATTTCATTCTTTCTCATTGCCATGTAGTACTCCATTGTGTATATATACCACATCTTCTTGATCCACTCATCAGGTGATGGACATTTAGGCTTTTTCCATGTTTTGGGTATTGTTGACATTGCTGCTATGAACATTGAGATACATGTGCTCCTATGCATCAGCATTTCTGTATCTCTTGGGTAAATCCCTAGCAGTGCTATTGCTGGGTCATAAGGGAGTTCTATGGATAGTTTTTTGAGGAACCTCCACACTGTTTTCCAGAGCGGCTGCACCAGTTTACATTCCCACCAACAGTGTAGGAGGGTGCCCATCTCTCCACACC
>NC_043700.1:34198985-34234623 GCF_006229205.1 Suricata suricatta | reverse complement strand
AGAGGGAATGACATATGGCCCTTCGTAGGAAAGTGGATGGACCTTGAGGGTGTCATGCTGAGCGAAGTAAGCCAGGCAGAGAAGGACAGAAACCATATGTTTGCACTCATAGGTCTAGCAGGAAAACAGGAGAGACCTAATGGAGAACCAGGGGGAGCGGAGGAGGGAGAGAGAGTTGGGGAGAGAGAGGGATGCAAAAGTTGAGAGACTATTGAATGCTGAGAATGAACTGAGGGTTGGGGGGGGAGGAGGAAGGGGGAAAGAGAGGTGGTGGTGATGGTGGAGGGCACTTAAGGGGAAGAGCACTGGGTGTTGTATGGAAACCAATTTGACAATAAAATATTAAAAAAAATAAAAATAAAAAGCACATTATTTAATAAAAATATTTTTACTCAGATTGTATTGAAAGACATTCTATATCAGTGACTACTACAACAATTCCCAAGAGAAGACACAGATTTGATAAAAATAAAATCTTACATTGCTTCAGGATTCATTATGCATGTAATCCCTGGGCAGTAACAGTTGTAGATATCATCGTATGTTAATCCCAGATTAATTCCAAGCAACTGTGCCATAACAACTGAAAATGCATCTAAAGTCATCATCTGTGGGTACTAAATGCAAAACAAAATAAAACAGAATTGGTTTTTGTGTTTCTTGACAGGAGTAATTATTTTCTTTTACCCCCTTGATCTTTTCTTTTTGGCCAGATTACTCAAATTCAAATACAAATTTAAGAAACTACTGTGCCAAATACCATTATTTTCTAGGACTATGGAAAATTAGAAAAAAAAATAGGCAAATTTTATTTTTATTTTTCAATTATACTATGTTTAGTCCAAATGGCACAGGGATATAACAAAATAAGATTAATGCTATCAGATGCTTTCCTTACATATTCTATTTCAACACAATTTTAGAAGAGAATGCATTGTTTCAGTAACTATATTACTTTTCAATGAACACTTAGAAAAAATACACAGATTCCTAAGGGTTGAATTTGTAACTAGTTTTGACTTCAGAAATGTTTTGGGGAGAGGCATATTAATTTTTTTAAAGCTAGAATACTCTGACAACTTGCAGGTAGCATTTTTGTCTTCAAGGAAACACTTGGAAAGTAATGATGTCACCAAGACACAAACTCTTGGCAACCGATAATCTTTTAACCATCTCCAGATTTTCCTTTTTTAGAACACACCGTATATAACCTTTTCAGATTGGCTTCTCTCACTAATGACTATGCATTTTTCTCCATGTCTTCACAGCTTGATGGCTCATTTTAAAAACTGGATAGTATCCCTTTATATCAATTTACTCCAGTTGGTTTATCCATTCATGTATTAAGGGATATTGTGGTTGTTTCCATATTTTAGCAATTATGAATAAAGCTACTATAAACATTCATATGAAGGTTTTTGTGTGGATATAAGTATTCAAGTCATTGGGAAATGCCAAAGAGGACAACTGCTGAATCACATGGTAAAAAAAAAATAGACTTAGGACTTGAATAGACATTTCTCCATAGATAATATACAAAAAACAGAAAGCAATGAAAAGATGTTCAGTATCATTAGTAATCATAGAAGTGCAAATCAAAACCACAATGAAATATCACCTCATACTAGTCAGGGTGGCTGCTAGTCAAAAACAAGAACAGCAACAGAAGATAATGTGTTGATAAAGATGTAATAAATATAAAATGTGAACTGTTGATAGAATCAAAATGGTTCAATCGTCCTAGAAATAAGTATGACTGTTCCTCATAATATTAAAAATAGAACTATATGACGTAGCAAATACCTACTTCTGGGTATACATCCGAAATAACTGAAATTAATACCTTGATGAGCCATCTGCACCCCCATGTTCATGCAGCATTACAATAACCAAGGTATGGAAATAACCTAAATGTCCATTGACAGATAAATGGATAAAAAGTATTTTATATATATATTTGAATATTATTCAGCCATAAAGAGAATGAAATCCTGCCATTTCCAACACATACATAAACCTGGATGAAATTATGCAAAGTGAAATGACCCAGACACAAAAAGACAAATATTATACGATCTTTCTTACATGTGGAATCTAAACATGTCATACTCACAGAAACAGAGAATAATGGTGAGTTCCGGGGGCTAGATTGTATAGAAAATGGGACCGTGTTGGCCAAAAAATACAAATATTTATTTAAGCAAGATAAAAAATTCTGAAGACCCATTTCACAACAATATGAACTTACCTTAGTACTACTGAATTGTACACTTAAAATTAGTAAAAATGGTAATTTTATGTGTATTTTACCACATATTTTGTCCTTGAAGTGGATATTAACTTTTAAAACATGATATAAGTACTGAATAGATGGGAATAAAGTGTGTACCAGAGCAATTCCCGCAGCAAACTTCGGACTGCATGCCATTCCATGGTATGTTGCTCCCACATAATTAAGATGCTTCCTATAACTATAATAAATAATAAATTTTTCATATAATAAAATTTTTCTTCTGAACAAATGCATTTTAAATTATTACTAACTTAATTAACTTTAAGAATTCAATTTCTTAATAAAGCTATGTTTAAAAAAATTTTTAATGCTTATGTATTTTTAAAAGAGAGAGACAGAGTGTGAGTGGGGGAGGGGCAGAGAGAGAGGGAGACACAGAATCCGAAGCAGGCTCCAGGCTTTGAGCTGTCAGCACCAGAGCCTGACGCAAGGCTCAAACTCACCAGTTGTGACATCATGACCTGTGCCAAAGTTGGACACTTAACCAGCTGAGCCACCCAAGTCCCCCTAAAGCTATTTTTTAATACAAATATTACAGATCACATCTAATGCTTTCAATCATTTTGTATTTGTGTAATATCCCACAGTTCCTACAAAGCTAAATTCTAAAGTCTACTTTAATATTATGTAATATACATCCCAAAGCCCAGCAGTGCCCAATCCTTCCAAAACATTAATCATCACTGTTGCCATCACTGGATGGATATAATTTAAAATGTACAAGTCAGGATACCTTACTGCCATGATTTGCACATAGTGAACCCTTACAGCATCTAAAAAATGTTGGACTAGAGGACAAGGAGACAAGGAGACAGAATATGCAGTGGACTCATTAAGAAAAAAAGAGATTGGTCACCTGTGTGGCTCAGCTGGTTAAGCTTCAGACTTTGGCTCAGGTCGTGATCTCACAGTTGAGGGGTTCAAGCCCTACATCAGGCTCTGTGCTGGAGTCTGCTTCAGATTCTGCTTCTTTCTCTGCCCCTCCCCTGCTCATGTGCTCTCTCCCTCTCTTTCTCTCTCAAACAAATAAACATTAAAAAATTTTACAAAGGAATAAAAGAGATAGAATGTAGAAAGTGTCCTTCTACATTTCAATCCTTAGTTATTATAGCTCCTGAGGCCCCAAACCTGTCCTTAAATTCCCCAGGAAACATCACTAGATTTATAAATCTATTGCATATTATTCAGATCCTTAGGACTGTTTTTAATATTTCCATCTAAATAATCAAATAATTAAAACAAACAACATATATACTCTTGAAAGAAATAGTGCAAATAGTTAAATAGCTATGCCTTTGGTCAGTATAGATATACCAGATGGTAACCACATTACTAGTTTGATGTATTGTATTTTCACCAGCATTATATGGAACTACTGCATTCTGTTAACTAATGTACATTGTATTTAATGTTAAAATAATGGTTTCAATTATTTACCTCCAAAAAAATCTTTAAAATCATTGAGGCCCATGTTTATCCCAAGGCTTTATGACTTTTCAAGTTTATTACATTTCCATAGATAAACAGTCCCCTCTAATAATGGTTTACTATGACTTAGTGTCATACATTGCTTTCAGATTTTTATATTTTGCATTTTGTCAATGTGGTATACATACACTCTTTCTTTGAGGTGTCTTGTTATAATGCATAACACATTTTGTATATAATATTTATAGCTAACATATCAAATAATTTGATAAATCCTATATTAATGAAAATAAGGGACTTACATTAATAAGTATGCCATATCGTGGGACCTTTGAAACAAAAATTGTTCTTTCCATGACACAAATCTTTGTAGTACTTCGTTAGCATCCCCACTAAGCAAAATCTTATTTTGATCAGACCAGATCTCCAAAGAAATTAGCCTAACTGTCACTTTAAGCTGGGAAAATATCTGAAAACAGAAGATATATACTATGCAGTTTTAGGTAATCATAAATATAACATTACATCTCTATACATAATGCTAATATATATTTAATTTACACCCTTTTTTGGAGATGAAACCCATTGGTGGATGAACCTTGTTGGTGGGACTGTGCTTTCAAAAAGCTGGAAATGCTACGTATACAAACAATATTAGTGCATTAATAGGGAATGTTTCTTATTTAAATGAAACATAAATACTTACAGTATTGATTACACCAATAATATGGACAACTTTTTCAGTTGCAATTGCTATTTCAGAGCCCATGAAATCAAACTGAAAGACAAATTTGGTTTCTTCATCACTAATGAAAGTTACTAAACTATCACATTTTAAATGGATATAAAATGTTAAAATAACACAATGCTCAAGTGAAAGGGAAAAACGGAAGATTTATCAAGTGCTTAGTAAGTTTTTGGCATAAACCTAGGGACTTTAAATAGTAGTCAATAACCTTAAAATAAGAAGACTGATTGTCTCCCTCTTTACACATACATACAATAAAGAGTAAAAGTTAAGATTGCATAACTACTAGGGTTAAGAAGCAGAACCCAATTCTCCAAGTAACTAAATTACTTTTTTTTCTGCTATAGCATGCTGCCATCATCTGTCTTCATCCCAGTAGGATGACATGATTATATATTCTGGATAAAGAATGTACTTTTTAAACACAGAGCTTTGAAGGCCATAACAGTGAATAATTTCAAGAATATGTTCATTCAAAGGAACAGAAATCATAGTATTTTCTCTAAATATTTCAAACTATGTGGTACACATTTCTAAATGTTAGCTAAAAACATAAAAAGTGGCAACGTGGTGTGTTCAATAATTTCCAACAAATCTACAGAAGACTACTAACAGAAAACAATATGTAATGGATAGAGTTCTCTGATATGGCCAAAAGGTGTTATCCTCCTAGGTCTTTAAAGACTATTTATAAGGTGCCTGAGTGTCTCGGTAGGTTAAGTGTCTGCCTTTGGTTCAGGTCATGATCTCACAGCTTTTGAGTTCAAGCCCTGCTTCAGGTTCTGTACTGACAGTTCAGAGTCTGGAGCCTGCTTCAGATTCTGTGTCTCCCTCTCTCTCTGTCTCTCGGCTGGCTCATGCTCTGTCTCTCTCTCTCTCTCTCTCTCAAAAATAAACAGCATTAAAATATTTTTAAATAAAATAAAATAAAGACTATTTATACTTTGCTATTTCTCTGTATATAACCTTTGACAATAAATGACATTGTATATTTATACAATGCAGCATGAGTGGTATTGAGTGAAGGTGGCTGATCCTTTGCAAAACTGAAAATATGAAAAGCAAGACAAAAGAAATCAGAAGTATGACTATGGAAATAAATCCATTATATGGCATTAATCACAAATTACCAGCAGACCAAATACTAGGTAAATGACAGAGACTACTAAAATTTACTATATGCAAATTAAAGTAAAAAACTCTAAATTCTAAGTACATAGAGATATTACAAGTCAAAGCATGAAAATATATATCAGGAAAATAATAGACCAAAAGCATGTTATATGATAGTTACATTAATTAATATAACAGTTACATTAATATGAAAAAAACTTAAAAACAAAAATGGACATAATTATCATAATACATTGATAAAATTAATCAATTATCAAGAAGGATGAAAACATTCGAAACTTGACTATAACTAATAGCATAGTAACAAGGTGTATAAAATAAAATATAAAGATTATAAACAGGAATTGACTATCATAGAAATTTTTACATAGTTCTCTTAATCATTCATAGATCAAGCAGACAAATTAACAGTAAATACAAGTTTTCAAAGGCAGAGATTATCTGAGTAAAGAAAAAAAGACCTATCGATATTCTGCTTGCAAAGCTATACTTCAAAATTTAAGACAGATAAACCGAACATAAAAGAGGAAATACTATTCATAGCATATTTTAAGGAACTCTTGGAATTTTATGTAGTTGTTTTGAGGTTTGTTTTGTTTTGTTTCGCATGATGTCATTTGCATTGAAAATGCCTTCATTTGTTATTGGAATAGTAAAAAGGTATCCAGCTAAATGGAGAGAGAAAAGAAGTCTGTTTAGATTTAATTAGCAGCCTCCTGGGGGCACTATGCTCACCTCTTCCTTTGAAAAAAGCTAGATAAATGTTAGATCATTCTGAACACCCAAGAAATCGATCTGAGGACTGACAGAGCAAACTGCATGACCAGGGAGAGAAGAGGCCACACTGTGCAGGGTAGGAGGTGCAGAGGTGTGATTTGGCCGGGGTGGGGGGATTGATATCATGGGCGCCGCAGAAGGGAAGGATCCTGATTACAGAGAAAGAGAGACAGCGAGTGAGAGAGCAGTACACAAAGATCACACAAGGAAATATCTTCCCCAAAGCTATTGACTGGGAAAATGAGAGGGCCTAACTATCTTGAGTGTTTGCAAACAGCAGAACTCAAAGACTGTATAGTTTTAGAGTTCTGATAGTGGCTGATGTGGAGACCACTTGGCACCGCAGTATTTCTGTGGAAAAGGAGGGCAATCCCCAAGAGTGGACTGTGCAATCTGAGGATCCCCAGGGACACACAAAGAAAGACACTCCTCCCTTCTTGGAGTGCATCTGGGAAAGGTGGTTTTGCCTGTCAGGGACAAAAAGAGCCTACAGGCACTACTGGGCTCCACCCTCACCCCTTAAGGTAGAGGCGGAGACAGCTGCTGAGGGCAGTTAACCTGAACTCAGGGTTTTGCTGTGCTTTGCTCTAAACTCCAAGCTCCTGTGCACTCATGAGAATGTCCTTTTGGGACAAACCAGCACCAGCACCAGCATGGTGAGACCCTAACCCAGATGACCAGTGCAGGTCTGCACTAAAGTTTGGAGTTTTGAGATGTGTCTGGGATAAAACATAGGTGCACTGTGCTGCTGGGCAGGCAGATGGCCCACAAACAGGATCAAGGTAGGGATCTGAGGGATGCCTCAGACCCTCAAGGGGAGACCATTTGCTCTTCTTTGAGGACTTCCCAGACAGCGGTGGGCATGAACTCAACACTCTCCTGGGACAAGGGAGAAGGCTGGCATAACTTTTCTCACATATCCATCAGTATGACTGACTTCAATGAGCAACACAGCTCCACTGACAGGGAAGACCTGAGCTGCTGACACCAAGCCACACTTGCCCGCACTCTGCAGGTGCTTCTTTACTAGGGCAAGTGTGCCTGAGAATCAGAGCAGTGGGCTCCACCCCCAGAAGACAAGCACAGATCCCCTCACTATCCTACTCTGCTGACCACAGAGCACTCGCTTCAGCTTTATTGGAAATAGGATCAGGCCTCTTTTTAAAGACAAACCAGAATACACTTTTCTTTTAGGAGTTTATTGTCAAATTAGTTTCCATACAACACCCAGTGCTCTTCCCCACAAGTGCCTTCCTTCATCACCATCACCTCTTTCCCGCCCTCCCTCTCCCCCTTCAACCCTCAGTTCATTTTCAGTATTCAATAGTCTCTCAAGTTTTGCGTCCCTCTCTCTCCCCAACTCTCTATCCCTCTTCTCCTCCCCCTGGTCCTCCATCAGGTTTCTCCTGTTCTCCTGTTAGACCTATGAATGCAAACATATGGTATCTGTCTTTCTCCACCTGAATTATTTCGCTTAGTATGACATCCTCGAGGTCCATCCACTTTGCTACAAATGGCCAGATTTCATTCTTTCTCATTGCCATGTAATACTCCATTGTATATATATACCACATCTTCTTGATCCATTCGTCAGGCGATGGACATTTCGGATCCTTCCATGATTTGGCTATTGTTGACATTGCTGCTATGAACATTGGGGTATATGTGCTCCTATGCATCAGCACTTCTGTATCCAGTGCTATTGCTGGGTCATAAGGGAGTTCAATGGATAGTTTTTTGAGGAACCTCCACACTGTTTTCCAGAGTGGCTGCACCAGTTTACATTCCCACCAACAGTGTAGGAGAGTGTCAGATAAAGGGCTAGTATCCAAAATCTACAAGGAACTCACCAAACTCCACACCCAAAAAACAAATAACCCAGTGAAGAAATGGGCAGAAGACATAAACAGACACTTCTCCAAAGAGGACATCCAGATGGCCTACAGGCACATGAAACAATGCTCAACATCACTCATCATCAAGGAAACACAAATCAAAACCACACTGAGATACCACCTCACGCCAGTCAGAGTGGCTAAAATGAACAAATCAAGAGACTATAGATGCTGGCGAGAGTGTGAAGAGACAGGCACCCTCCTACAGAATACACTTTTTAAAACTTGTCACACTCTGAATGAGGTCCAAACACTCCCCACTGCAGGCATGGAAAAATTCTGCTGGGAAATGACCTGAAGGGAAGAACAGCCAAACAGAGGAGCAAAGTTCACATATCATATGCCAGAAACATTTCCTGAAGAATTAGACCCTGGACAAGAAATGACCTCTTCTTAATAAAGCCATTACTTTCAAGAGTAGAAAACATAACAGGCTTTCCTAACACACAGAAGAAGACAGACCTAGACAAAATATCAAGATGGAGGAATACATTCCAAAAGAAAGAACAAGAAAAGGCCATGATCATGGATCTATTGAAACAGATATAAATAATATGTCTGACTCAGAATTTAAAAACAACAATCATAAGGATACCAGCTAGGCTTGAGAAAGGCATAAAATACACAAGAAAGTCCTTTCTACAGAAATAAAAGACCTAAAAACCAGTCAAGATGAAATAAAAAATGCTATAACTGACATGTGAAACCAACGGGATATAATGAGCACAAGGATGGGAGAATCAGAGGAAAGAACAAATAATGTACCATATGAAATTATGGAAAATAATGAAGCTGAAAATAAGAGGGAAAGAAAGGTATTGGATCACAAATGTATACTTGGGAACTCAGCGATTCCTTAAAGCATAATAATATTTGTATCATAGGTGCCCAGAAGAAAAACAGAGGGGAGAAAAGGGCAGAAGGTTTATTTGAAGAAATTATAACCAAAAAGTTCCCTAATCTGAGGAAGGAAACAGACATCTAAATCAAGGAAGCACAGAGAAGTCCCATCAAAATCCAAAAAAGCAGGCCAATACCAAGACATTATGTAGTTAAATTTGTAAAACATAGAGATAATGAAAAACTCCTAAAAACAGCTAGGTAAAAGATATCTCTAACATACAAGGGAAGACAAATAAGGTTAGCATCAGAACTCTCCACAGAAACTTGGCAAGCCAGAAGGAAGTGACATGATATAGACAACATGCTAAATGGGAAAAATATGCAACCAAGAATGCTCTATCATCAAGCCTGTCATTTAGAATAGAAGGAAAGATACAGAGTTTCACAGACAAACATAAAACTAAAGGAGTTCATGATCATTAAACCAGCTCTGCAGGAAATATTAAAGGGGACTCTTTGAGTGGGAAGTAAAGACTAAAAGTGACAAAGACTAGAAAGGAACAGAGAAAAACTCCAGAGACAATGACTTAACAGGTAATACAGTGGCACTAAGTCCATATCTATCAATAATCACTCTGAATATAAAGGGAGTAAATGTTCCAATCAAAAAAGATAGGGTTATCAGAATAGATAAAAACAAGATGAACTTAGATACTGCCTACAAGAGACTCATTTTTAGACCTAAAGACATCTGCAGATTGAAAGTAAGGGGATGGAAAATCATTTATCATGATAATGGAAGTCAAAATAAAGCCAGAGTAGAAATATTTTTATCCGATGAAATAAATTTTAAATCGGACCTGTACCAAGAGATGAAGAGCATTGTATCATAATAAAGGGTCTATCGAACAAGAAGATCTAACAATTATAAATATTTATGCTCCCAACTTGAAAGCACTCAAATATATAAAAGAATTGATAACAAACATAAAGAAACTAATTGATATTAATACAATAATAGTAGGGGACTTTAACATCCACTTACATCAATAGACAAATAATCTACTCAGAAAATCAAAAAGGAAACAATGGCTTTGAATGACACACTGGACCAGATAGACTTAACACATATATGCAGAACATTTCATCCTGAAGCAGCAGATTACAGATTCTTTTCAAGAGCACATTGTCCAGAAGAGATCACACACTGGGTCACAAATAAGGCCTTAACAAGTACAAAAAGACTGAGATCATACCACGCATATTTTCTGATCACAATGCTATGAAACTTGAAGTCGACTACAAGAAAAAAATGGAAAGACCAAAATACATGGAGGTTAAAGAATATCCTATTAAATAATGAATGGATCAACCAGGAAATTAAAGAAGAGATACAAAAACTACATGGAAACAAATTAAAATGAAAACATGATGGTTCAAAACCTTTTGGATGCACCAAAAGTGGTTATAAGAGGGAAGTATGTAGCAGTAGAGGTCTACTTCAAGAAGCAAAATAACTCTCAAACACACAACCTACCATCTAATACCTAAAGGAGCTAAAAAAAGAATAGGAAATGAAGCCTAAAGCCAGAAGAATGAAAATAATAAAAATTAGAGCAGAAATGAAAGAAACAGAAGCAACAACAAAAAAGAAAAAATCAATAAAACTAGGAGCTGGTTAATTTAAAGAGTTAATAAAATTGATAATCCCCTAGTCAGACTTCTCAAAAAGAAAAAATGACCCAAATAATAAAATCATGAACAAGAGAGAAAGATCTCAGCCAACACCATAGAAATAGAATTAGAATATTATGAAATATATGCCAAAAAACTGGGCAATCTGGAAGAATAGATGAATTCCTAGAAAAATATGAACTACCAAAGTGAAACAGGAATAGAATATTTGGAGAGACTCAGCCAACAAGGAAATTGAATTAAAAATTTCCCAGTAAACAAAAATCCAAGGCCAGATGGCTTCAAAGGTGAATTCTACTTAAATAAATTTAATAAGAGTTAATACCTATTCTTCTCAAATGGTTCCAAAAAATAGAAATAGAAGGAAAAAAATCTCTAAACCCATTCTATAAGGCCAGCATTACCTTGATTCCAAAACTCAAGACTCCACTAAAAAGCAGAATTTAAAAAAGCAGGTCAAATCCTTGATGAACATGGATGCAAAAATTCTCAAGAAGATTTTAGCAATTCTAATCTAACTGCACATTAAAATAATTATTCACCATAATCAAATGGGATTTATTCCTGGGCTGCAAGAGTGGTTCAATATTTATAAATCAATCAAGGCGATGTAACACATTCATAAAAGTAATGATAAAATCCATATGATCCTCTCAATAAATGCAGAAAAAGCTTTTGACAATGAGTAGCACCCATTCTTGACAAAATCCTCAATGAAGTACGGATAGAGGGTACATACCTCAACATTATAAAGGCCATATATGAAAGACTCCCAGCTAATATAATCCTCAATGAGGAAAAACAGAGCTTTTCCTTTATAGTCAGCAACAAGACACTGAGGTCCACCCTCACTATTGTTAGTACTGGAAGTCCAAGCCTCAGCCATCAGACCACAAAAAGAAATAAAAGGCAACCAGATTGGTAAGAAAGAAGTCAAATTTTCACTATTCACGATGACCTGATATTCCATGTAGAAAACCCAAAAGGTCCATGAAAGAACTGCTGTGTGAATTCAGCAAAGTTGTAGGATATAAAATCAATATACAGAAATTTGTTGCAATTCCATACATGAATAATGAAGCAGCAGAAAGAGAAATCAAGGAATCAATCCCATTGACAACTGCACCAAAAATCATAAGATACCTAGGAACAACTCTAACCAATATGGGAAAAGATCTGTACTGTGAAAACTAAAAAACACTGATGAAAGAATTTGAAGAGGACACAAAGAAATAGGAAAATCATTCCATGCTCATGGACTGGAAGAAGAAATATTGTTAAAATGTCTACATTATCCACAGGAATCTACATATTTAATACAATCCCTATCAAATACCACTGGTATTTTTCACAAGCTAGAAAAAACAATCCTGAAATTTGTATGGAACCAGAAAAGACCCCAAATAGCCAAAGCAACCTTGAAAAAGAAAAGGAAAGCTGGTGGTATCACAGTTCCTGACCTCAAGCTGTATTATACGGCTACAGTGATCAGGACACGGTGGTACTAGCACAGAAACAGACACAGAGATCAATGGAACAGAATTGAAAACCCAGAAACAGACCCATGACTATATGATCAACTAATCCTAGACAAAGCAGGAAAGTATATGCAATGCGGGGGGAAAAAATAAACTCTTCAACAAATGGTTTGGGTAAAATGAACAGCAACAAGCAGAAGAATGAAACTGGACCACTTTCTTACACCATACACAAAAATAAACTTATAATGGATGAAAGACCTAAATGTGAGACAAGAAACCATCAAAATCCTGGAGGAGAATACAGATAGCAACTTCTTTGTCCTCAACTGTAGCAACTTCTTTCTAGACACATCTTGGAGGCAAGAGAAACAAAACCAAAAATGAACTATTGGAACCTCATCAAGATAAAAACTTCTGCACAGGGAAGTAATCAATCAATAACACTAAAAGGGATTCTATGGAGTGGGAGAAGATATTTGCAACTGACCTATCCGATAAAGGGTTAGTATCCGAAATCTATAAAGAACTTTTATCAAACTCAACACTCCCCCCAAAAATCCAGTTACAGAATGGGCAAAAGATGTGAATAGACATTTTTCCAAAGACAGACAGATGGCTAACAGACACATGAAAACATGTGCAACATAAATCATTATCAGGGAAATACAAATCAAAACCACAATGCGATACCACCTCACACCTGTCAGAATGGCTGAAATGAACAACTCAGGAAACAGTAGAGGTATTGGCAAGGATGCAGAGAAAGGGAACCCTCTCACACTGTTGGAGTGAATGCAGACTGGTGCAGCCACTCTGAAAAACAGTATGGAGATTACTCAAAAAGTTAAAATACTACTGCCCGATGATCTAGCAATTTCACCACCAGGTATTTACTCAAAGCGTACAAAAAGACTAATTCAAAGGGATACATACACCTTGAAGCTTATAATTGTCAACAATAGCCAAATTATGGAAAGAGCCTAAGCACCCATTACTGATTAATGGATAAAAATGTGGTAATTACTCAGCCATAAAAAAACAAATGAAATCTTGCCATTTGCAACCTGTGGATGGAGCAAGAGTATATTATGTTAATAGAAACAAGTCAGAGAAAAACAAATGCCATATAGTTTCACTCATATGTGGAATTTATGAAACAAAATGATCATAGGAGAAAGGCAAACTATAAAAGAGACTCTTAAGCATAGAGAACAAACCAAGGGTTGCTGGAGGAGAGCTGGGTGGGAGATGGGCCAGATGGCTAGATGGTTGATGGTTATTAAGGAGGGCACTTTTTGTAATGGGCACTGGGCATTATATAAGTGATGAATCACTAAATTCTACCCCTGAAACTGAATTTGAATCATTAAAATAAAATGAAGGGGCACTCAGTCGGTTAAGCCTCCGACTTCAGCTCAGGTCATGATCTCATATTTGTGGGTTTGAGCCACATGTCAGGCTCTATACTGACCACTAGCTCAGAGCCTGGAGCCTGCTTCAGATTCTGTGTCTCCCTCTCTCTCTGTCCGTCCCCCACTCATGCTCTGTCTCAACAATAAATAAAACACTAAAAACACTAAAAAAAATTAAGTAAAATGAAAAAAAAGTCCCCACAAGGCATTAGCTAGTAAATCAGATCAAATTGTATTAAATATTAATTGGACACTGTGAACATCAAAATTAAATTGAAATAATATGTTTCATTAATAAGTGGGAAATAGAGCATTACAAATTAATTTACAAAATAGCATATGTAAAACAAAGGTATATGAACATATATGTATATGCAGGTACACATTAAAAACAGGACATGGGTATGATTTATCACCTGGTAATAAAACTATATGTGTTTTTTTATTATTATGTATTTATTTTGTCTCTTCTTTACTGTAAGTTACTGATTTTTGAAAATTATTTAAAGATCTAAATACTTCCTTTTATGACATTATGACACTTATTGAGACACCTTATGCAAAAATATCAGTGATAATGGACAAATCTGATCTTATACTTTTTACTCATATGACTTTACTCAAACTGATTACATAAACCAGAATTCTGTAATTAATAATCCTACGAATAATACTCAAGCAATTGTACACAAACATAATTTCTAAAAAATAATATTTACAAGGCTCTCCAATTGAGTAATAAAATAGCTTGTTTTAAAATGGAAACAGATTTAAGGAAAAGAGTTTGCACAATTTGAAGAGGATTCATAAATTTCCATAGCTAATTGTAGCCCAACAGATTTAGTGTAGTAGAACCCTTCCATACATACAGAGCTATATATTATTGCTAAAATTCTATACTGATTTGGAAATCAATACCATAAATATTGGTCCTCATATGTCAATGACAATTGACAACATTTTTTTATGTCCTGCTATACAATGATACATATTGTGAACAGAGTAAAATACCTGTATTGCAAACAAAAGAAGTTTCTTTTTCATATTCCCTTTGAATTTAAACATAAGACAAAGATATGATAAAATATATCAGTAATACATACCAAGGCTTTATCCATAATGATTTGTATTTTCAGAATTCTTCTCAATAGCTCAATATCTGAATTTTTCTGTAAAACAGAAGACATAAGTTAAATAAAACATTGTTTTTAATTCTTACATTTTTTTTGTAATTAACATCTACATGATATATATATATATATACACACACACAAACATACACTGAGAGGAATAGAAACACATACACAGAAAAACAGATAGATTCAGATTCATCTAGATGTAAATAACAGGAAAATAAGAGAATAAATGCCCACTGAATAAATAAGCAGGTGAGTTTCCAAATTCAAATTCTAGGAACAAATCAGAAGCTTTTACCTATATTCTTAATAATTAGAATTCTCAAAAAGTTACCAGAGAAACCATGTTTCTTTCCTCTCAAAACCTTCCTCCAAGAGACTCCCCCTGGAACCTTCAAACTAAATAAATCCCCATCAGATTTCCACCAAATGTTGCCTCTATTTTCTCAATATTTCTATTATCTATATTAACTTGTGGCTACACTCAATGGAATGCATCCATTTTAAGAATACAGTTATATGAATCAGTACTACTGTAAATATTCATGCAATAATTTCATAAGTAAGATAAAGAAAATCTTCATCATGTTCTTCAGAGTCACTTGCCCACATGGCTCAAGGCAACCAATGATCTGATTTTCCCACCACAGGGTAGAGAATTTCATATCATTGGAATCATATGAGGTATGATTTTATATCTAACTTCTTTCACTCAGCATTCACCTATGTTGTTATGATTGTTAGCTCAGTTCTTATTACTAACTGGTGCACCATTTCAGGATTACACCACAACTTTTTTATACATTTACCTGTTGACGATGTGAAAGGTGAAATAAAATGGAGTCGCTTATGTCAAGGGGGTTTAAAATGAAACTGGGACGTCATTGAGGAGGTGGGCCTTATATAACTCCTCACTAGGTGAAACCACAAATTTCTGAATTGGGTCCAAACTTAAATATTACTAGGAGTCTGCACAAGCATCTGCAAATTGCTATAGTAACAAACTTTTGTTTAGTGATAGTCTTAGCAGCCAATTATGTTTAGCCAAGTTTAGTTGTCTGCCAACAACAGCCAAAATCTTTGTAAACAACATATGCAAGCATTCCCTTTCATCTTTAAAATAAAACCTTCACAGAGTGAAGTTGGTGGCTCAGTAGGTTAAGTGAAGTGTCTAACTAAGCGTCTGACATCGGCTCAGGTCGTGATCTCTTGTAGTTCATGAGTTCAAGCCCCATGTCGGGCTCTGTGATGACAGCTCAGAGCCAGGAGTCTGCTTCAGATTCTGTGTCTCCCTGTCTCTGCCCCTCCTCTGCTCATGCTCTCTCTCTCTCTCAAAAATAAATAAACATTAAAAATTTTTAAAATAAAACTTTCACTTTTGTTCCCTAGAGGGACTTAATTAGGTTGCTACCGAGATCTGTACTCACCAAATTCCATTTCTGAGACCCCAAAATAAATGCTTTTGTTTTATTTCAGTTCTTTTCTCAGTTGACAATGATCATTTGGATATTTTAGCTGTTATAAACAAAGCTGCTATGAATATCCACATGCAGATCTTTATGCAGTTAGTTATATCTTTTATTATTCTTGGTAAATATTTAAAGATGAAATACTTGAGTTATATGATAATTGTGAGTGTGTAAATAGAAAAGCCAGATTGCTTTCTCAAGTAGTTTGATCATTCCGCATTTTCACCCAGAATAAAAGTACCAACTCTTCTTCATTTTTTGCCTATATTTGGTATTGTCTTTTCCATCATTTCCATTTACTGGTCTGTGCTGATATCTTATTGAGGTTTTAATTTGCAGTCCCCTGATTAATGTGAAACAGCTTTTCACATGTTTATAGCTCATTAATTTGGTTTCTCCTAAGCTCCCTACTAAAAATTTCATGTTTTGACACATAAGTCTATGCTCCAATTCAATTTTTAAAATAAGAGTCAAGACTCATTTTATTCCATATAGATGTCCAGTCTTCTAACAGCTTTTATTGGAGAGATCATTCTTTAACCTTTTAAAGTCCCTAGCACTTTTATGGCAAATCAATCTGCCATTAGTAATGGTTCTACTTCTGATCTATTCTGTTCCACTGATCTATATGTCTATGCTTACACCAATCATGGTATATATCTATATATTGGGGCCAGCAAAGTACAACCCAAGGTATGGCCACATGTTTTGTAAAAAATATTTTATTGGAACAAAGCCACATCCATTTGTTTATATATTGTTTATGTTGCTTTCATGCTATAAAGGTAGAATGATTTAGATATAACAGATCATATATCTCACAAGCCTTAAATAGATACTACACAGCCCTTTAAAAAGAAAAAGGTAATGTAAGTCCTCTATTTTGTTCTTCTTTTTATTTTTTAAATATTTATTTATTTTTGAGAGAGACAGAGTGCAAGTGGGGAAGGGGCAGAGAGGGAGGGAGAAACAGAATCCAAAGCAAGCTCCAGGTTCTGAACTGTCAGCACAGAGCCTGACACAGGACTCAAACTCAAGAGCCGTGAGATCATGATCTGAGCCGAAGTCGGACACTTAACCAACGGAGCCACCCAGGAGCCTCTATTCTGTTCTTCTTTTTTAAAACTGTGTGACTAGTCTAGGATCTTTGCATGTCCTTATGAATTTGAGAACCAGTTTCCACAAAAATGTTTTCTGGAATTTTGATTGGGATCACATTTAATCTACAGATCAACTGGAGGGGAAATGAACATTTTAACAACATCAATGTCTTTATTTCCTGTGACTTTTCTAGATCTCTTATATTCCTGATAGCTTTGGTAGAGTTTCTTTTTGATCCTCTATATAGGGAGTTAGGTCACTAAAAACATAAGGTTATTTTTTTCCTTTAAAAGATGTATGCCATTTATTATTCTTTTCCTTATTGTATTATTCAGAAGCTCTAGTAAAATGTTGACTGAAAGTTGAGAAGGCAGACAGCCTTGAATTATTCCTAATCTTAGGGGCTTTTTTAGTCCATTCAGGCTGTAACAAATATGCCACAGATGAGGTTACTTAAACAACAAACACTTATTTCTCACAGTTCTAGAGGCTGGGAAGTTCAAGATCAAAGCACCAGCAGAGGTGGTTCTGGTGAGAGCACTTTTCCTCGTTTGCAAATGGCCATCTTCCTTTTGTAGAGAGAGAGATCCATGTCTCTTAATTTTTAATAAAAGCATTAATCCCATCATGAGAGCCTTATACTCACCACCTAATTTAACCCCAATTATTTATCAAAGGCCTCAACCTCCTAATACCATCCTATTGGGGGTTAGAGTTTTAACATGTGAATTTGGGGAACACAGCATGCAGTCCATAAGAGGAGCAAAACATTCAATCACTTAGCATTCATTATGTTAGGTAGATACTTATAGATGTTCTTTATCAGATCTAAGAAGTTTTCTATTCCTAGTTTTTATCATGAATGGATATTGAATTTTTCCAAATGATTTTTCTGGAGCTACTGATATGGGTTTCTACATAACTATGATAAATTGTTTTATTCAATTCCTATTTTCCTGCCCTGATTTGAGTAATAATGCCTCAAAGTCCCATAGATACTATAGTCAGAATTTTTGAAAATAAGAATGTCTTTATACCAAAATGGCAACTCAACTGGGTAAAAAAACGTTGGGGTATTGTATATCTCCTAAAGAAGCTATTCTCTACCCTCTATATAGACATTATTGACTATCTTATAGCACTTAATTTTGGCAAAGGCTAAAACTAGTCCGAGTTTTTCTACCTTTGTAGGTGACTTTCTTTGATGCCAAGATTCCTGTAGAATTTTCATTATTTATGCAGCCCAACATATTAACTACATTATATCTTAGTGTTGTCAGGTTTCTTGAGAAAATATTCAAATTAAGGACTCTTCTATTCAACAAAGTTTTATTCTTTACTAATTTGGAATACTTTGGGTGCTATTTAATTCATAAATGGCAATTTTAATTATCTTGAATTTCTATTATTGGAAATTTCATATTCATACTCCATTAGCCAGGATTCCAAAGAAAAACAGAATAGGATGTTCATATATGTAAACATTTATTATAATTTATCATACTTAGATTTATTATAAGGAATTGGCTCACTTAGTTGTAGAGGCTGGCAAGTCCAAAATCTACAGAATGGGCCAGTAGGCTGGAAATCTAGGGAGAGCTGATGAATGGTACATTTCCAGTCTGAAGGCAGTTGGATGGATGATTCTGTGGGATTGTCCATCCTTTTGCCCTATTCAGGACATCAACTGATTGGATGAGGTCCATCCAAATATGGAGGGCATTTCTGTTTTACTTAAAGTACACTGATTTAGATGTTAATCTTATTCAAAAAATGCCCTGCACAAACACCCATAAAACTTGACCAACTATCTGATCAATATATCCCAGCCAAGTTGACACATAAAATTCACCATCACACATTCTTATGTTTTTCTCTACCATTGCATTCTTTTCTTTTAAACCTGACTATAATATCACATATTGGGGTTGGCCACCGTATCTATTCTGTTATTTGTTGGTCTTATTATCAATGTCTTTCATTTTTAAAATAGCTTTATTTTTCTCTTAAATTTATGTCCTGAGCACTTCCAAGGATCTTTTAAATAGACTCTATAAAGGTAGTCCATTAGAGTACTACAGACTGGGGTCTCTGGGGTCATGGTCATATCAATATGGGTTTGAATTTTAATGCTACCTGTTACTAGAGAATTTCCTAGGAAAATAATTTAAGCCCTATAAATCTGTTTCTTGATCTGAAAAGAGGGATAACAGTACCAATTGTTAGAATTGTTGAAAAAAAGACAGGATATGTGTAAAGTTCTTAAAACAATATGTAGCACCTATGAGGCAGGACATGAATATAAACTAGCAGTTTTTTCATTCACTTTGGATTCTGTGTTTTTCAACCTTACATTTTATACTTCTATTTCACATGCTCCATGGTATTCTTTTCCAATTATTATTATTTTACAGTATATATAGTTCTTTCAAGTCAAACCATTCTTAAACAAAGGGTGGGGATTAGTGACTTTTATTATATTTTTGTTTTTTATAAGAAATGGCCAATTATCCAAGAATGTTTGTTCCCTTCTCCAAGAGAAGAGATGTCTATGAGACACCTGTCTAGGCTCAACTCTGGGGATGGGGATGCACACACACACACACACACACACACACACACACACACACACTTCTCCCTTTCCTCTTGACTAAATTCAAATAACCTAGTGGGGGACTTTTAGGCGTCCTGAGTCAAAGCTAGGAAGGGAATCAACTAGGAGAGTTTTATCCACTTTGGTATTTTCATGAGCATGACATAAACTTGTTAAGCCACTGAGAATGCTTATAGAATTTTTCCCATCTTTTCATCTTGTTGAAAGTTCATGATATTTGGCAACTGTTGTTTATGAATTTGGTTGTGATTGCTTCTGATTACTATCTTCAATCAGGATGAGATTAGGGTCTCTTTGTTTATGCTTAATTATTTGTTTTATTTGGGGGGAAAGAACATTTCATGTTAGGAGGAAAAGAAATAGTTTCAATTTTTAAAAATCTCAGTTATGTAGTTCTGGCTTGGTACAGAATTACAGACTGGAAAGTACTTTGCCTCACTTTAAGTAATTGTGGTATTATCTTTCAACTTCCAGTGTTGCTGCTGAGAAATTTCATGCTATTCTGCATCTTGATTATATAAGAAACCGGATTTTTAAAATATCAGTTCAGAAACTCACCTTAAATGATTCTGAGTATTTTTCTTGGATTATTTTGTAATTTATTCAACTCAATTCCCTCTCTTTATTCATACTGTAACTCCTATTGTTTCACTTGAATTTTTATTTTATTTTAAATTTCTTCTTCTCAAATTTCCCTGTCATTTGTCTTTATACTTTGCTTTTTGTGTGATTTCTGAAATTTTATTTTGTGAACTTCTTATTGAGGTTTCTCTTTTTTTCATTTTTATTATCATGATTTTCAATTTCTAAGAACTATTACTTATATGCTGAATGTAATTTTCTAAATAGCCCTCCATTCTTAAATTTGTGGATGAAATATTTCCCCTTACTCCTCTGAGGATATTGCCATTTTGTTTTCTTCCCTCTCTGTATTCTTTGGTGCCTCAAACTTTAAAAACTTGATTTTTCTCATGTCTCTATCTTCCATATTAAATTGTTTCATCATATGTCTAGGGCACCTTCATATTAGCAACTGAGTGTTTAACAGGTTATTCCCACATCTCTATGACCATATATGGAGTTTACAGGCTACTGTCTTCAGAGAAAGCAATATGTCTGGGTTGTTGGCAGGGAAAATCCTGTCAACAATATTACTTTAGATTCTTTTGGCTACTTTAATTCCTTCCTGAAGAGGGGTCTTCCAATATACTGTTTAGAATGCGTAAGCTTGGTTCCCAATATCCAAAGTACCAAGTTTAATTTAAACACACCAGTTTCAGCATGGTATTCCTCTTCTATTGGGAAACACAACAGAACATCTGTGTATGTGTGGTATCCCCATTTCAGAGACTGCCCAAAGAAAATAGCTCTCAATTGGCTGTCAGTCTCCAACTGATTAGAACAGGAAAACCAAGTTTGCTAAATACTTATACAACTTATCTTCAACCAACTATCTTCTTCAGCCCGTCTTTAAAATCACTTTGTAAGGTAACTGGACATGCAATTCCAAAAATATTTGAATAGTACTTCAGTACCATCAAGTATACGGTATACGATAGTATATAGCCTATCCCAATTACCAGTTTAGAATTCAGCTTTTTGGGCACTAAATCAGCTACCTACTATTCAATGTCTATTGTTATTACTCCTCTCCTGTTCTCTTTGTGTTTGTATATTTATGCCAACTTATAAGTCCCTTTTCATTAGTGGGTTTTTAAAAGGGGGAAGGAGGGGTAAATGTATGTGTTTAATATTCTTTTAATAGACCTTTATAGTATTTTGTTTGGTTTCTCTTCTACTTTTCAACTCTGGATTATAATGAAGGCATTTACTTTGTTTATAAGTTTATTTGTGTTTACTTTCACGAATGTTAAAATATGCTTAAAATGGAAACTTTTCCGTTATTTTTTTCTTTTCTTTAATTGAAGATATTCACTTTCTTTTTTTGTGGTCATAAAAGCATTAGTCATGTGAAAACATGTTTAACTAAACCTACAGATTTAAACCTATTAAATTCAGGATGAAAAGCAACTGCCAAGTTTTCATAAAAGATATAAAATTCACGAATATACACAAATACTCATTTACCTCCATTCTTGCAATGACATCCCTGGCTCTGAAATGCTTGTCTCTAATTTACTTCATTATTACATTTTGTTTTGTACCCAGACTTTCCATAATTACTTCCAATTACCTTGCCCCACTACATTAGAAAATATGGTGAGCAAATAATAATAGTAGTAGTGATTTTTATTGATCACCTTTTTGTCTACACATTATGCTAAGTAATTTCCATTTATAAATGTATTTAGTCTTTGAAATAATGGTATGAGTTAGATATTATTTTTATTATTGGATCTTTTACAGATAAGTTTACAGATAGGTTATGTAGTAACATAACCTTGAGCAAGTATGTTCAAGTTTTTGTGGCTAACATGGACAGACTTGTAATTCAAACCAAGACAATGGGAAGGTATGTTATCTCTATCTCTGTCTTATTGTTGATTCCCTGGAGGAGGTCTTTTTCCAAACTTATGTCCATCTCTTTGGGTCTTCCTCTGCCATGGAAGAATATTCATGGAATTCTTTAAAGTTTTTTAATTTACTTATGTGACAGTGCTCTATTTCAGTGGCAAAATATGTCTTCAATTGTATCCAGTGTTGTCTTAAAACATGCAGATGGTTTCCAGAGCTGGGTTAAAGTTTAGGGTCATCTCTATATATGATTATATTTTATAATTTTTATGAGTTTCTAAAATGGCAGTTTTGTTAATCTGTATATGTGCCAATATCTTTGACAAAATAAATGCAAGTAAATAAAGCAACAATGAGATGGAGTTTATCATAAATTCAGTTCAAGTGTCATTCATTACTATCTTGTTTTGCTTCTCTTTAATGTGATATCTAATTGTGATGAGAATATGTTGACAGAGATTCATTAATTTAACAACTGATGATGAAATACAAAGTTGTACAAACATTCATGAGGAAGTTATATACATATATATATATATCACAAAGCCAGGTGACTGGGTGGCTCAGCCGGTTAAGCATCCAACTCTTGATTTTAGCTCAGGTCATGATCTCACAGTCCCTTAGCTTGAGCCCTACACTGCGGTTGTGCTGACAATGCAGAGCCTGCCTGGGATCCTTTCTCCCCTCTCTCTCTGCCCACCCCCTGCTTGCGCATGAGAACTCTCTCTCAAAATAAATAAATAAAAATGAAAAAAATACAATATGTGACATAATTTTGTCACATACATATTTTAAGTTTCTATATATGTATATGTATATATAATAGAATGTAATATAACATATAACATATGCAAAAGGGTACCCATTGAAATGATTGCAGTGGATTCCACAACTTCATTTGCCTCTAGAAAATGGCATATGGCCCATTATTATTTTCCTTACATATGTGTCTGTTTCATATTTTAATAGATGTTAACCAATTTATTTAATTTAAAATAATAATAAATGTAATACAATTTAATGATAAGTAAAAATGTACGTTATCCTTTTAATAGCAAAAAGGAAATTTCAAAGGATAATGCATATTTTTACTTATCATTAAATAATATTACATTTAAGATGCACATGCACCCCAATGTTTATGGCAGAGATATCCACAATAGCCAACTAGTGGAAAGAGTCCAAATGTCCACTGACTGACGAATAGATAAAGAAGCTGTGATATATAACATACAATGGAATACTAGTGGGAGATCAAAAAGAAGGAAATCTTGCCATTTGCAACAATGTGGACGGAACTAGAGTGTATCATGTTAAGCAAAATAAGTCAGTCAGAGAAAGACAAATATCCTATGATTTCACTCATATGTGGAATTTAAGAAACACAACAGATGAATCTAGAGGAAGAAAAGGAAAAATAAGATAAAAACAGAGAGGGAGGCAAACCATAAGAAAGTCTTAAATACAGAAAACAAACTGAGGGTTGCTGGCTGGGCGTTGGGTTGGGGGATGGCCTACTGGGTGATGGGCATTAAGGAGGGCACTTGTTGGGATGAGCACTGGGGGTTACATGTAAGTGGTGAAGCACTGGGTTCTACCCCTGAAGCCAATATTGCAGTATTAGTTAACTAACTTGAATTAAAAAAATTTTTTAATCTATGTATTTATAAATTTACATTTATAACTAGATACATGAAAACAATTGGAACAAATACCCCAATATTCCAAAGCAGCATCTCTAGACAATGAGATTTAGGACAATTCCTTGCCACCTTTCCACTTTTAAATTTTTTAGCAAAATTTTCTAACAAAATAACACTATGTTTAAAAAATTGTATTGGCAAGGAAAATTCTGACAAAGAAATAATCAGCAAATATGTGTAACACTATATTAGTAGAATGTTAATTCAATAACAATGCAAATATGTATTTATACATGCCTGCAACTAGGAAAATGTGAGAATTTTTATTTTAAATTACGTGTTTATATCTATTAAATTTCCTATATATCATATATCTAAACATAAAACTATATTTAAGATAAATATCTTACAACAAAAAATTTCAATATAATCAACATCAGTTTAAATTTGTTTTCCAAATGTAACACATTCCAATGTGAATAAATTTATCAAAGACAACACAAGTGGAGATCACATGTAAGTGGTTACTTACTTCCGATTTCACAAGTATCTGGTAGGACTGATCTACCACTTGAGCCGTGGGATAATTTTCTTGTAAAGGGGAAAAATCGACTTTAGTTTTCTTTATTTGATAAAGTATATGCTCATACGCAGCCGCAGATTCCAGTGGTTCAAGGCCATAACTGACGCTCTCCAACTGCAACAATCCCCTAAATATTTAAACACATAAAAAAAAAGATTACCCACTGAGAAATGTAAATCAACATTAAATTTTTAAAAATTTAGAAATTTAACAGTAGTCCTGGTGGTCTAGTATCTAGGAATTATCTCTTATACTTGGATAAACTTTCAAACACAATTTTATAGCTTCTCTCTATTATGTTATTTGGAGTCATAGTGGTTCTAGTGTGGCTAAGAAATTTGATATTCTTAAAACTAGTGGAAGCTCTTTCTGCATAAGTACTATAACTGCAAGCCTGAAAGAGTGATAAAGAGAATAGGAAAAATGATTAAAAAAAAAAAAGAGAGAGAGAGAGAAGGATGAAGAGAAAGTATATGAGAAGAAATACAATCAAAATCCCTATTTTCTTTGTCTTCACTCTATCCTTCAAGATGTTTCTAAAAGTTAAAAGATCACACAAGATTTGGGGGGCTCCTACATTACTCAGTCAGTTAAGGGCCCCGGCTTCAGCCCAGGTCATGATCTCACAGTTCAGCTCTGTGCTGACAGCTCAGAGCCTGGAGCCTGCTTCAGATTCTGTATTTCCCTCTCTCTCTGCTCCTCCCCTCCTCACAATCTGTCTCTTGCTGTCTCTCAAAAATAAACTTTAAAGAAATTTAAAAAAAAAGATCAGACAAGAGTTTCAATCATGTTCATCTCTAGAAAATACCATTACCTGAGTCCAGAACAAGTGCTAAGTGTCACAACTGATTTTGGAACCTCTGCAGCATATCCTTGATAAAGGCAATGGCCCTAAAGAGGAATATATGAAGATACATTCATGAATGATTGGTGTTTTTTTAAGTTTTTATTTAAATTCAGTTAGTTAACACTTATTGTAATATTAGCTTCAGGTGCACAACTCAGTGATTCAATACTTCCATACAACATCCAGTGTTCATCACAACAATGCATGAATGATTTGTAAAGTTTTTGGTTTATCCTTACTTCCTAGACATCATCAAACATTCAGATTTAGCCATCACCATAATATTATCCACCAGATACTCCGTTACCTGTAATCTCTTCCTTTTAACCCTTATTGCCTAAGAATAATCATGACTCTTATCCTTCCCCAAATAATTCTTGCTATAATTATAAATTTTTGGCAACTTTCTTAACTGCATCTTTTCATTCTAAGTCACGTTTCTTTAATGTATAGTTTATACATAAATTTATGTAATTCACAGCATTAATTTGACATCAAATCTGCACATTTCACTTATTTTTTAAATATCCCAAAAGTATCTTAAATGATATTTCTTTATTTTTATTTCTTTTTAATATCTCACCATGTTAATGATCTTATTCCAAGCTCACCACTCCATGGACTTTCACAGCATTAGTTTTCCCATGTTCTCCCCTAATACTGTCTTTCTGTGTATATTCCCTTCTCTTCCTTTAAAATTCTAGTGATATCTAAAATCAGTTCTGTTCCTTTGCTAATGCTGTATTATGAAAACTTTAGTATGATCACATTCTTTTCTATGAATGTTTATGTTACTGTTATACATTACTAGCTGCCATATGTATTATTTCCATTAGTTCCAGATAGGAACTTTCCTCACTGAGGGGCAGTGGTACAGGTAATACCTCTTACCACCACAGGCTGCAATAGCAGAGGTCCAGTACAGCAAGAAGAACAAAGCACAACCTTATAACCTTAAATGCTACCAGAAAGCTTAACTGTCACTCAAACAACACACACTACATCTAAACTTAAACTAGTGACTGCCTTCAAAAATAGAAGACTTAAACACCAAGGACACAAGTAAAAATCACCCACTAAAATAAATAAATAAATAAATAAATAAATAAATAAATAAATAACAAAAAATACACAACAAAAATGAGAAAGAACAACCAACTGATGCCAATACTGATATGAGCCACATGTTGGAACTATCAGACAAGATTTAAAGCAGCCATGGAAAACTGCGTCAATGAACAATTATAAATTATCTTGAAATAAATGACAGAATAAAAATAAATATAAAAAAGCAAATAAAGTATTAGGATAGGCTCAAAAGTAAAGTGGAGGTGACAAGGGTTAGAATCTGTGAACTTGAGGACAGATGAGTAGAATTTATCCAATATATAAAACAGAAAAATGAGCTAAGAAAATCATAGAGCTTCAAATAAGCTGTGGAACAATAACACGTCTAAAATACATATCAGAATCCAAGAAAGAAAACAGAAAGAATTGAGGTTAAAAAGTACTCAGAGAAATAAAGGTTGAAATTCTGGTCAGAAACCTAGAGTAGGAAGCCCTGAACCCTCGATCATGTAACAAATACACCAATTCAGCAATAATTCATGGACAATTTCTCCTTATGATTAATCAGAAACTAATTGAAGGGCTTATGCACACTCTAAGAGAATGCACAATCAGACCCATTAAAGTCAGTATGGAGATTTGGCAAACCTTACATCAGCGACACTGCCCAGAGAACCGCCATATAGTCACAAAGAGACCCTCTGGCTCCCAGCTTGAACAGGGAAGGAAAAGGTTTTTCACATGTCAAGTGCTGCCCCAATTTTTCTGAATGTGCTACCAAAAGAACCGTGTCACCAATCTTAGATTCCTGATGAGGTTGGCACAGCTAGCCACCCAGGGAAAAATAAAGGTGGTGACTTGGGCTAGTTACACATAATTGATTTGCAACACCCACACTCAGCAAGAATAAGTGAATGAAAATTCTAGCTTCCTGCTTTTCACTAGAGAAGGAAAAAGTTGATCCAGGAAAAAGCAGTGCCCTACTTCACCAAAACTTCTCATAGAATTAGCATCTGTCTCATCAATCCTGGAACACTGATATATCCGGTACAATCTAGTTGCCTGCTGGAGACCACAGAGAGCAGCTTGGAATGGTAGATACCTTTGATTCTCCTTCCTGCCCAGCACAGAGACAGCAGGACAAAAATAAGTGGCCTGCTTCTACCTGAAGAAAGAAAAAGTTAATAGAGGCCTCCAAAATCAACCATGATGCTGATTTGGGGAGTCCACATCTGCACTAGGCCAGTTGGTGAAGACTAGGAGAGGTGACTGCTTTGACTATGAGCCCACAACCAAACATAAGAGTCAAGTACAATGAAGAATCAGGAAAAAAGAAAATGTTTCAAGGAACAAGATAAGTCTCCAGAATTTGACTCTATCAAAATGAACTTAAATGATTTACTTTATGGAGAATTAAAAGGAACTCTCAGACACAAACTTCCAACCACAAAATAAGTAATGGGGATGTAATGTAGAGTACAGTGACTACAGTTAATTATACTATATTGCCTATTTGAATGTTGCTAAGAGAATAGATCTTAAAATTCAGTAACTGTACAGTGATGGATATTAACTAGAACAACTGTGGTAATCATTTGACAATATATACAAACACTGAATCATGTTGAACATCTGAACCTGAAATAATGTTAATGCTGATTATACCTCAATAAAAAATAGATATGCACTGAGGTCAAGAGAACAATGCATGAACAAAGTAAGAATTTTTTCTTCTTTTTTAAAAATATGATTTATTGTCATATTGGCTAACATAAAATGTGTAAAGTGTGCTCTTGGCTTTTTGGGGTAGATTTCCTTGGTTCATCGCTTACATACAATACCCAGTGCTCATCCCAACAAATGCCCTCCTCAATGTCCATCACCCATTTTCCCCTCTCTTCCACCCCCGCCTCCATCCTGTTTGTTCTCTGTATTTAAGAGTCTTTTATGGTTTGCCTCCCTCCCTTTCTGTTTGTTACTATTTTTCCCCTTTCCTACCCCCATGGTCCTCAGTTAAGTTTCTCAAGATCCACATTATGAGTGAAAACATATGATATCTGTCCTTATCTGACTGACTTATTTCACTGAGCCTAATACCTTCCAGTTCCATCCACATTGCTGCAAATGACATGATTTCATTCTTTCTTATTGTCAAATAGTATTCCATTGTATATATAAACCACATCTTTTTCCATTCATCAGTTGATGGATGGATAATTCCATAATTTGGCTATGGTTGAAAGTGCTGCTATAAACATTGGGGTACATGTGCCCCTATGCATCAGCACTGCTGTATCCCTTGGAAAAATTCCTAGTAGTGCTTTTGCTGGGTTGTAAGGTAGTTCTAATTTTTTGAGGAACCTCCACACTGTTTTCCAGAGCAGCTGCCAGGGAAATTGGAGAGCAACATGCAAAAGAATGAAATTAGATCACGTTCTTACACTGTACACAAAAAACTCAAAATGGCTGAAGGACCTGAATGTGAGACAGAAAACCATCAAAACCCTAGAGGAGAAGGCAGGAAACATCCTTTTCGGGTGCGGAGTCTGGTGAGTTCCTTGTAGATTTTGAAGCAATGCTCAGCATCACTCATCATCAGGAAAACACAAATCAAAACCACACTGAGATACCACCTCACGCCAGTTAGAGTGGCTAAAATGAACAAATCATGAGACTATAGATGCTAGGGATTTACCCAAGGGATACAGAAGTGCTGATGCATAGGAACACATGTACCCCAATGTTCATAGTAGCACTTTCAACAATAGCCAAATCATGGAAAGAACCTAAATATCCATCAACTGATGAGAGGATCAAGAAGATGTGGTATATATGTATACAATGGAGTATTACATGGCAATAGAAAGAATGCAATCTGGCCATTTGTAGCAATGTGGATGGAACTTAAGGGTGTCATGCTAAGTGAATTAAGTCAGGCAGAATAGGACATATACCAATTATTTTCATTCATAAGTGCGACAGGAGAAACTTAGCAGAGGACCATGGGGGAGGGGAATGGGGAAAAATAGTTGGGGAGAGGGAGAGAGGTAAACCAGGAAAGACTCTTAAATACTGAGAACTGAGGGCTGATGGTGGGGAGAGGAGATGGAGGGGTGATGGACCTGGAGGAGGGCACTTGTCAGGATGAGCACTGGGTGTTACATGGAAACTAACTTGACAATAAACTATAAAAGGAAAAAAAAGAAAAAAATTAAATAAAATAGTTAAAGACTAGATAAGGTAAAGTGTGAGATCACGTAGATCTGGTGTTTCTTTGTGGAAATGTGGTTATTTAGCAATCCAATTTCTTAAATAGATTTCAAGTGATTGAGATTTTCTATTATTTCTCCCCTCAATTTTGGTAAGTTGCCCTTTTCTGCAAAGTTGTCCATTTCATCTAAATTACCACATTTACTGACAAAAAGCTTTCATAATCTTCCAAAATATCATTTTATTTTCTATATAACTAATCGTGTTTCCCTTCATCCCTAATATCGATGGAATTTGTTTTTGTCCTAGAAGAGTCTTACTAAGGGTTCTAGTGTTTATTAGTCCTTGTAAAGAACCAAATTCTAGTTTTTAATTTTTTCTATTCTTTTTCATTTTTCTATCTCATTGATTTCTACCCTCACCTGAGTTATTTCCTTGATCTACTCTTTTTTAACTCTTTATAGAGTTTTGTGTTTAGTATTGGAAGGCAATTAATTTAATGGCAACCTTCCTTAATCCTCTTGTTGTTGAGTTTTAGGTCTTGAGTAGGAAACAAGGATGAGTATCTTTTAGTCTAGAGCTTGATTTCTCCTCCTAAGAATTAACCTTTCTGGTTTCAGCTGAATGTCTAGGTATCAGCAAAGTCACCCTACTCTGTCCAGGCTGAAAATCCAAAATCTCCTAGCACGGTTTGACCATTAGTATTATCTCCATTTACTCTCTGCCCTTCAGAAGAGTTTTATCCAGCACATAGGCAGCCAAATCTTTAGTCAGGACATAAGGACAACTCCCCCACATCTCAGAAAACCACACATATGATGGCCCCCCTTCTCTGGTCCTGTGTCATGTCAGTTAAAGCTATTTCAGCAGGACTGAACTCCAAAATCATCGAGTTCTGCTTGGTTCCACCTCCCAGTGCTCTGGTTCAGACTTTATCCTCAAAGGGCCAAGTTGAATGTGACTCGCCTTCTGGACTTTCTTTTCTCTCAGAGGAAACAAAATCCTTATCATCCTATTGTCAAATGTCTCAAAATAGGAGTCTCATGTATTTTGTTCTGCTTTCTGCTTGCAGATGGTGAAAAAGATAATGTTGTACTAATTATTTTTAATAACATTATCTCTCAATTCCACTATAGCAATAAAATCTGACCCTTCACTTGCATTGACTTCTTCCCAATCATCTGTTCTCACAAAATAAATATGTCACGGACTAAAGCTAACTTTGTCACATACTTAAAAATTTCTTGACTCCTATTGGCAACACAAACTCTTATGTTTCACATGTGAACCTATTCAGATTCTGTACCCAATACGCTTCTGCATCCTCACTTTCCCTTTCTATAAGGCAGTTCTTTCTATAAGGTCTTTCCACAAATTCCCACCACTTCCTCCACTGCTCAGGTCCTATAAAATCTCAATTAAAATGACTCTGTGTTCAGGGTTTCTTATTCTTAGCTCCTTAACCCATTTTCTGTCTAAGACCTCTAAACTTGTCATAGTTTAAGGGACTTGTTTGGATACGAGATTCCTGAGTTCCAAATTTGAAAAGTAGTTGTTCTATTCAAGCCTTCATAGTAATTTCTACATTATATTTGGGCTTCTAATCTGCTTGCCCAATAATTTTGTGGTGTAGAAAGCATTTTTTTTTCTTTCCACCAATGGCACTTTAAGGATATTTTAGAAAATGTAAATCTACATAACATAAAGGAAAACTTACCTTTATAAATGAAGAATCTAGGTACAGTGTTCCTGATTCGTTGTATGCATACACGAGGAAATGAGGGTCTAAAAATGACCTAATTCAACCAAAGTTAATGACACTGTAATAGTACCATAAACACAAACAAAATCATGAAATTAAGCATAGTTTACATTCAATTTTACAGTTTCAAATATCCAAAAATTAAATTGACCCATCTCTCCATTATCTCATTTGCCTTCTGACAGTATTTTTGTATCTAAGAAAACATAATGAGTAGCATAATCAGAGATCACTAAGGACACCATAATGACATAGATTTATTTATGTGTAATATAACCAGGACTTCCAGGTTTCCACAACAAATTTTCTTTAAGATCCAACCATCAATAAATCTCATGGCTTAAATATATTTGCTAACAAGTAACCATGGATTGATAAGAAACAAAAACATATGGTTTTTCTGATAGTTTTCATGAAATTATGCTGTGGCAAGAACAACTCCAGAATTCTCAATGCCTTAAAATTACAGTGAATGTTCTTCACATGTTTATTATAAGGTCAACTCCACACTATCTTTATTCTGGAACCTGGGAAAAGACATACCTCCTACCCAGGGGAACATGCCTTTCTTGTAGCAGAAGAGGAAAATAAATTGTAGAAGCACACAACAATTCTTAAATCCTTTGTTTAGCAGAAGATAGACAAACGTCACATAAATGGTACCCATGTGGAATCCTCTTACAGAGAAGACAGTGATTCTTATGGAACAATCTGACACCATTATTTATTGCCCAGGGGACTGGGGTTTCTCAAGGATTCCAAATATCAAGGGGCAGCTCAAGGCCAGATTCAAAGAAGGACTAGAGCATTCACAGAGTGCACATTTTCACCACTACTTCCCCTTTCAGACAGGTTCCCTTTTCCTCAATTCAAATAACAAAACCAGGGAGCTTCCTAGGGGAAACAAAACCCTGATATTTATCATCTCATACTACACATATATTCAAGGACATGCCAAATGGCATGGGTTGGTTTAAATGCACCTAGAACATGAATTCTGGCACAAGGGCAGAGCATCATTTTAGTAACTCAGCATGTAAATGAAGGTGGTGGAAATGAAAATCCAGAATAAATTTCCCAGGAAAAGGAAAGTCAACAGATTTCTAACAAGCAAAATTAAAAGAAGATATTTGCAAATGACATATCAGATAAAGGGTTAAAATCCAAAATCTATAAAGAACTTAACAAACTCAACTAATAACCCAAAACCAAAATAATCCAGTGAAGAAATGGGCAGAAGACTTGAATAGACACTTTTCCAGAGAAGACATCCAGATGGCTAACAGACACATGAAAGGATGCTCAACCTCACTCATCATCAGAGAAATACAAATCACCACTTCAATGAGATATCACCTCACACCTGTCAGAATGGTAAAAATTAACAACTCAGGCAACAACAGATGTTAGCAAAAATGTGGAGAAAGGGGAACCCTTTTGCACTGTTGGTGGGAATGCATACTGGTCTGAAAAACAGTATGGAGATTCCTCAAAAAATTAAAAATAGAACTGCCCTATGACCCATCAATTGCATTACTAGGAATTTTCCAAATGATACAAAAATGCTGATTCAAAGGTCCACATGCACCCCAATATTTATAGCAGCGCTATCAACAATAGCCAAAGTATGGAAAGAGCCCAAATGTCCATTGACTAATGAATAAAGAATAAATGTGGTATATACACAATGAAATACATCTGGTGATGAAAAAGAATGAAATCTTGCCATTTGCAGCAATGTGGATGGAACTAGAGTGTACCATGCTAAGCGACATAAGTCGGTAAGAGAAAGACAAATATTGTATGATTTCACTCATATGTGGAATTTAAGAAACACAACAGATGACCATAGGGTAAGGGAAGGAAAAATAAGATAAAAACGGAGAGGGAGGCAAAGCATAAGAGACTTAAAAAATTTTTTTAATATGTATTTATTTTTGAAAGAAAGAGAGAAAAACCGAGCATTAGCATGAGAGGGGCAGAAAGAGAGCGAGACACAGAATCTGAAGTAGACTTCTGGCCTGAGCTGTCAGCACAGAGCCCAATGCAGGGTCCAAACTGACAAACTGTGAGATCATGACCTGAGCCAAAGTCAGAGGCTTAACCAACTAAGCCACCCAGGTGCCTCCATAAGAGAGTCTTAAATATGAAGAACAGACTGAGGGATCCCGGAGGGGAGGTGGAGGGAGGGGAATGGGCCAAATGGGCGATAGGCCTTCAGGAGACACTTGTTGGGATGACCACTGGGTGTTATATGTAAGTGATGAAGCACTGGGTTCTACCCCTGAAGCCAATTTGTTAATTAACTTGAATTTAAATAAATAAATTAATTAACCTTTTTTTAAAAAGGATAAAAGTTTAGTTCACAAGTTTATTCCTCCTGGGTATAAAAGTATACGTTTGCTTCTACACAAAACAACAAAAGTCTGCCTTAGTGAAATACTAATGACCATTCAATGGAAAACAACATCCAATGTAAGGAAGATGAACAACAAAAGGAAGAAGACACAACTTAAAAGCAAATTCCTAATAAAGTTGAATGAAGAAATTGACTAAAGAAAATGATGATTATTTAAAGAAAAGTGAACAAGTTAAAAAGTTAATAAGCTTTCAAAGCATATCATTTTAAGAAAAAAAAGACAAACTACAATGATGATGACAGTTAAAAATAAGTAATTTAATAAATGTGTCAAAGAGAATTTGTGTGCTGAGAACAGAATTAGAGGCCTCGTCAGTAAAGAGAACAAATTTTGCTAGTAAAAAACACAGGAAAACCTATACTGTAAAGGATGGATGCATAAGACTGAGGATAAAATGATATATTTCCACAACATTCTTTAAAATGCCCAGTGATTTAAAACTAAAATGAAAAATTAAGGGATTTATTCAATTATAAGAACAAAACAGACATTTGCAGATATGAACAGGTTCAGAAAGCATTCCACCTGAAGAAAATATCCTGAAACTAGTCTAATTAAATAATAGTTACATTAGCATAAAATTACAATAAAGGGAAAAATAAAGAGAGACCAGTAATAAAACTTGGAAAATGCAGTACAGTTGTTAAGAAACTGAAAGCACTGGCTTTACATCTTAAATATAAAAAGAGGTTTTTTTAATGCCTTAGGAATATTATAATATAAATTCAGGATGTGAGTGACACAATGTAGGAATCTGAGAACTTATAAAAGAAAATATGAGCATAATGGTCATACAAGTATTTCATTTTTACAGCAACAAATCCCACAAACAAAGGAAGAAGACAATCCATAGGCCGGATAGCATGTTTGCAACATACAGAACACATAAAGAGTTAATATCTACGGGAAACAAAACTTCTCACAAATTGATCATGGGAAAAAAAAAAACCAGAAAGAAAAGCAGAAGGATAATCCATAGATTGAAAATAAATAACCCGAAACAAATGAATAAAAATGACAATAAAATAACATTTCTTATGCATTAACAAAAATAAGTGAGTGAAGATATACTCATGTTATTGAGAATGTAGAGAACAGAAATGTTTTTGAATTACTGGTGTGAGTAAAAATTGATATAAACCGTTTGAAGTAAAAATTAGTAGCATATAGCATTCTTGACAATTATATCATTTATTGCCCTTCAGTTTCACTAGAGCTCAGAACATCATGGCCTAAGATATTCACCATACAGCTTTTCTTGCTATAAATATATAGGTTAATAAATAACAAATGAGATATACTCATTCAATGGCTACATATGTATTTATAATCAATAAGCCCATTCTGCACAAATCTGTGTGAATGACTCTCAAATAAAAATATTATGCAAAATTTTGCCCCGAAAGCACAGCTTCAAAAGTAGAACCACATGCAATAACATAGTATCTGTTGCTCACACTATGGGTCAAGTGTGAGTAGCCTTAGTAGTTCTGCTGATGGTGGCCGGGCTTGCCCAGTGGTCCGGATTCAGCTGAATGTCGGCTGACATAGAGGTGATGAGGGCACCTGGGCTGTGCTCCACCTGTGTCCATCTTCCAGCAAGC
>NC_043700.1:34191732-34198885 GCF_006229205.1 Suricata suricatta | reverse complement strand
AGGTGATGAGGGCACCTGGGCTGTGCTCCACCTGTGTCCATCTTCCAGCAAGCTGGCCCCTGCATACTCTCGTGGGGACGGCAGACAAACAAGATGGAGAGCAGGAAGGCAGGGGAGCTTATCCAAACTTCTGTTTGAATCAAGTCAGCTAATACCTTTTTGGCCAAAGTAAATCACATAGCCACAGAATGGGCTCTGTGATTTCCAGGGCCACTGTGAAATCAAAATATGAGCTCTCTTGCTCAAAAGTATTGAGAATCTCAGGGAAGCAACCAACAGCAGAGAATTAAACCAAGCACAGAGCATGTCTAACCATGGAGTCCTGGGGGACCATACACCCATGAAGTTGGCCTTGCATAGATAAACTCCTATCCAAGGGCTGGGCTGGGGAGGCTGGGATGGATGTATATATTCCACCTCTTGATGAGAGGAACTCAAAGCTACATGGCAAAGAGTGAAGATACAGGCAAAAGTAAAGAATTGGGGTCACTTTAGTGGTCCACCATATTAGGATAAATAAATTACATAGAGAAGTATTATGCCATTTATGTCTACTTAAATAGTACTCAAAACATGATGATTCTTTTTTTAAACTTTTATTTTAATTATTTTGAGAGAGAGAGAGGGAAAGAGAGAATCCCAAGCAGGCTGGGAGCTATTAGCTCAGAGCCCAATGCAACACTAAATCTCATGAATCACAAGATGATGATCTAAGCCAAAATCAGGAAATCAAGCAAAACATGATGATTCTTAACACTCTCTAGGCATACAGATGAATGAGGATAAAATTAGGACATTAGAATATGTGTAAGTATCATAACTGTGATTAGCACTGGGGAGAGAAAGAACTGACTATGTCTGGAAATGGAAATAACAGATTTCATTATTAACCTGCCATGTACACTTTTTAGAAAACTACATAAATAAAATGCTTACATGTGGGTTCTTCATGGTAAGAAAGTAATTGTTTTATATTATTCTCAGAATTTTCCTTTTTTAATGTTTAATCATTCAAAAGAAAAAAGCAAATATAAAAAACATTGGACTAATATAAACTATGAACTTTGGGTGATAATGAGGTGTAGGCTCATCAATTATAATGGGGAGGCTATACGCACACACAGAAACACTGTTCCACTCAATATTGCTGTGAACCCAAAATGGCTCTGAAAAAATTTTTAATTGGAAACATTAAATAGGAAAATGAAAATAGTTGATACTTGTTCAGACATGTTATTTAGGGAAATACTAATTGACACAAAGATGCAATATACTATTTTAGCACATCTTGCATGCTTTTGAAAATCTTAACTGCTACTGTCTTTTCAGAAACTGGCAGTATCTCTCAAAGTCCAAATATAAAATCTGAGTAATAAAGAAGGTTGTGAAAATTATATCAGTAATTACATGAAAACTGCTTAGAAATATGTCTGGTAATTGATATGTACCCCCTAAATGTCAAGTACTTTTGTTGTTTTCTTGTTCTTATTATCATCACTATTACTACTTTTATTCCCATTTCCTGATCCCAAAACACATTTCTCGATATCAAGCCTACAAAACCAAATCTCTATTACATAAGAACACAGATACAGGGATGTTTATTGCAGTCCTCTATAGTGAAAATCCCTGGAAACAACCTCATTACCTAACAACCTGCCACTCTACAGTGTTAGCTATTAAAGAATAAATTAAGAAATATACATGGAGCAAGAAAATGAACACCATTGTTAAATAAGACCTGCCAATTGCAAAACAGTATTTCCATTTGTTTAAAAACAAACCCTTTTTGGTAGATTTCTACATATGTTACTTAAAGGAAAGGTGAAATGTAGAATAGAAAGAAAATGGTGGAAAGATACACACAAGGTTATTAATATTGGTTCTTCACAGAGTGAAAATTTAAGAGATTAAAAAAATGTTAGTGTTGGGACGCCTGGGGGGTTCAGTCAGTTAAGCCTCTGACTTCAGCTCAGGTCATGATCTCACAGCTAGTGGGTTGGAGCCTTGTATCTGGCTCTGTGCTGACAGCTCAGAGCCTGGGGTCTGCTGCAGCTCTGCCCCTCCCTGACTTGTGCTCGCTGGCTCTCTCTCTCTCTCAAAAATGAATAAACATTAAAAACTTTTTTTAATAAAAAAGTTGGTGTAATCTTAAGTAAAATGCTTAAAATCATGTATGTAATCACAAAGTCATATATAAAATGACAGGATGAACGAAATTCAGCATGGACAAATAAAATTATTACCTTAATTGTTACTGTTGTGGCTATAGTGTAAAGAGTTATGTAATTTTCATCTATCTGATATACATTAATTTTACATCATGAAATTAGAATTTGGCTCAAATATTGGACTTAAAATCTCAAGATGAAGACTTGGAATTCTAGTCTGACTTGAATTAAAAACATGTAACATGTTAAATATGAGTCATGCTCTTAATTAGGCTCAAATTAGGGTAGTGACTGTAAAAACTTCAGAAACTAAAACAACTGTATGAAAAGAAGAATCTCTACTTACTGTTTTTCAAGATGGAGAGTATAAATTTTCTGGTCAATTTTGATGGCATAAGTGACCTACAGCAAAGCATTCAGAGGGAATCTAATTATTAAAAATTCAAAAGCCATACTTCTTAAAATGTATTTACTCTTTCATATAAACATAGATCATATTGCACATGTCTCAAAATAATACATGCATATATAAGTATACTGCTATCTTCCTTCCATCTTGTAGTATATGACAGAATTAACCATAATTAAATTTCAATGAAATCAAGGAGTCTAAATCTATTTTGAAACTAAGAACATTAGTCATTAGCATTTATTATCATAATGAAATTTTAATTTAAAATGGTTACATTTAGAAATGTTAGAAGAATATTTCCACATGTAGAAAACCTGAATTTTATTATCTTTTTTCTAGTTTGCAATTTCTAGCCCAAATAAATTGAAAATTAAAGACTACAACATGGGTCCCCTTTTAAGATGAAAGGAAGCACCCCCAAGCTGTGAGAGGGGCTACCCGCAGAGTCTTCATCTCCCTGTCCTCTTTAGGAATTGCATCAACTGAAGAGGGTCACCTCACACCAACTCAAAACTTTCTGATACAGCCCACATTTAATGAGAATCCCCTCGTTCCAACTCCAGATCTTGATGGACCATGCCACTGAGTCTCCATTGAGTCTCTGTCTCCCCATTCCTACTTCTTTCCATTGTGTCCACGGGTGCCCATCACAAGAGCATACCCTAATAAACTGCTTTCATGAGAGTCTTCTCAAAGACTGTATCCCAAAGAATCCAATTTGTAACATCATCATAAAACATATACATTCTTCAAGGCTAATTTCCACATTTGCAAAATGTAGAAAAAATGGTGAAATTTTGAATTTTGTAACTGGGTATAGTTCTCATTGGGTACAGTGTTCTGCATAAGTCATTTTGTTTTTTTATTTTTTTAATGTTTTATTTATTTTTGAGAGAGAGATGGCATGAGCAGGGGAGGGTCAGAGAGAGAGGGAGACACAGAATCTGAAGACAGGCTCTAGGCCTGTCTAGGCCTGAGGTAGCTGTCAGCACAGAGCCTGACTGGGACTTGAACCCACAAACGGTGAAATCATGACCTGAGGCAAAGCCAGATGCTCAACCAACTGAGCCACCCAGGTGCCCCACATAAATCATTTTAAATATTCTATGGTGTTCAGTCTTTTGTAATTTACAACTCTTGAAATCTCACCAAATTATTGTGACATTGTTTTTCTCCTTTTAATCTATAACTATGGATTCTTCATTACATTTTTTGAATCTTTGTTGGTGGGGGCAAAGAAAAATAAGATTAACAAAATTGCAAATGATTTTAAAGTATGCCTCTATGTCATTTCAGAATATGACTCAAATTTGGGGTTGTAATTTCTTCACTCTCATCCATTGTTATTTAATATCCATTATGACTTACAAATTCTTCTTCAACCCATGAATAATGTAGAGATGTATTTTTAAATTTCCATATACATCTTAAACATTTTAAGATTTAACTTAACTGAATTGGAACCAGATAAATACTGTATTGTCAGGACTGGTTTTTAACACTTTTTCCTTGCTTTTGTCAATTTTGTTGAATGATCTGAATATTCTTGAGAAGAATTGCATTATTTACTATCAAGTTGAATTACAGCTGGATTAGAAAAACACTGTCTTTATTTCTGGAGTTGCCTACAAGCCTAGATGTTCTGAATCTCTGCTGAGACAAAGGCAGTGAGATTTGTAGGGAACTTTTTAAGGTTCAAAAACTCTCTTGACTAAACTTAGCTTCTTTAGTGTTTCCCTAACCAGTTTGACAAGGTTGGTTTGGTTACCGAAGAGTCACTGAAAGCTTTTTAAGGAGTCCTCTGAAAGCCAAATTCCTTCCGTACGTCTCATTATTTCAAGCCAGAGACTCAACATGTTCCAGGAACACAGAGACTGGGTTCATAGGAAGCTCACTGTGGATGTCTCTGGAATTCCTTATATTTGCCTGAATTCTCTTTCTCTTGCTGCACCACATGCTTTGCCACAAAAGCCTCATGGTGCTAGCCCATAGTCTAGTGAGTCCTAGCAAACAGCAGAGGGCAAAAAACAATATATTCACTTTGATGGGCTCACTTCTATATAAACCCATAAAATAAAACATTTTTGTTGTTTAAATTGTCTTTATGAATCCTTTTATGATTTGCAAACCAACATTTGAGAAAAACTATTTCCGGTATCACTATGAAAATGGATTTGAATATTTCTCCCTTTAGTGTAATCAGTCCTTATTTTATATGTGCTGAGAGCATTTTCTAAAAAAAACATACAAATTCAGAATTGTTATATATTCCTGAACTGAATATTGTATTAAGAATCATTCTTATCTGTCATAATGATGTTCTAAATGTATCTGTACTAAATGTTGGTTTTCTCCTGCTTTTGTCATGGATATTGGTGTTTGCTTTTGGTTAGCATGTTCCCAGTAGACATCCTAAACATTTTCAATTCTCTGGATATGTGTTTTTGGTGTAATAGATTTTATGAACACATCATCACTGGATTGTGTGTATGTGTGTGTGTGTGTGTGTGTGTGTGTGTGCGCGCCATTAAAGGAGACAGTCTAACAGACCACTCAGGCTATAAAGCCTGCCCCAGTGTCTAACGGTTATCCAGCGGGCAATTCAATGCTCCTCTCAGATATTGCTACGGAGGTTCCAATTCTTGGATCCCTAGCAGATCCCTGTGTGTCTTTACATTAACACATCTCTCTTGAAAACAAAGTGTCCTAACCAAAACTTCTAATTCATATAAAAAGAGAAGACAAGGGGTGCCTGGGTGGCTCAGGTGGTTACGTGTCCGACAGTTGGGCTCAGGTCATGATCGCAAAGTTTTTGAGTTCAAGCCCTGCATCAGGCTCTGTGCTGACAGTTTAGAGCCTTCTTGGGATTCTGTGTCTCCCTCTCTCTCTGTCCCTCCCCGGGCTCTCTCTCTCTCTCTCTCTCTCAAAAATAAATGAAACTTTTTTAAAAAGGGAAATCAAAATCAGTGAGAAATTAACAAGAAAAAAAGGATTCAAATAGGCAATATACATATATAAACACAGCCTTATCTTAAGGCTTAACTTATAATGTCAATTAAAAGTGAAGCATTCATTATGATTATCACATTAACAGAGACGAGAAGCCTGGGGCACCTGGGTGGCTCAGTCGATTGAGCGTCCAACTCAATTTCCGCTCAGGTCATGATATCACAGTTTTGTGAGGTCAAGCCACATGTCAGGCTCTGCACTGACAGCACAGAGCCTGCTTGAGATTCTCCCCCCACGCCCCTGCCATCCCGTTTGCACTCTCTTTCTCTCCTCCAAAATAAATAAATAAACTTAAAAAAATAAACAGATATGAGAAGCCTGAACCAAGTCTCAAAGCCCTTAAGAAATGTCATTATTCTTGGTTAATCAGAATCAAGCACAATACAACTTTTCTGATAGACATTTTGTAATATGCATCATTAAAAAAAATTTTTAATGTTTATTTTTGAGAGACAAAACATTAGCAGGGGAGGGGCAGGAAGAGTGAGAATCTGAAAGAGGCTCCAGGCTCCAAGGGGTCAGCACAGAAACTGACACAGGACTCAAACTCAGGAAGCACAAGATCATGACCTGAACCAAAGGCGGATGCTTAACCACTGAGCCATCCAGGTGCCTGGGCATCACTTTTTTAAAATGGCTTGCTCATTGATTTTATGGAGATGACTACCCAAGGTTTATAAAACTACATGTTTAAATCTGACAAAGAACAATGTTACATCCATATGTGTGTGGTTATGAAAAATGACAGAGCTATATTTATTATCATAAAAGTATATTCTAACTATAAATAAATTAAAAACCAATTATCACACTCATATATGATTACTAAAAATATATATGCAGGTGTGTGTGTATCTCTAAACATTCATTCAGTTCAAATTTACGACCTTTAGAAACTGAGACGGACATTCACTTTCTGAACAACTCTATCCTGCCTAGATTTAATTTTACAATGTACTTTGCTTTACTTTTTAATCAGATTTAAAATAATATTACTTCCATTTTAACAGACTTATATGTGCCCTTATGTGCAAATATTTGCATGAAGAAATTATATACTGCCATTTAAAAAATCATGTTACAAGGTAAATATTAGTGTGACCTCATTTACCCAGAATAAATATTTAAATATACATATTCTGTTAAAAAAGAAGTCGAATAGACTGTATATATCATTTTGTGTGATAGGGATTTGGGGCACTTTTTTCTGAGTCTCTGTTTCAAAAATGTTTCATAATGTTCATTGGGAAATGGAGAGAAAAATCAAGACACCTGCTTTCATTCAGACAAAATGACTCTTTAAGGAATATATGCATGGGTTGATTTGGGTCATGTAGTCCAGTAACAAATAAAGCATTCCCGAAAAAAGTGATTTCTTAATTACATGCGTTTCCGAAACTTCACCATCGGTGTTTGTCTCAATCCTCCGTGGCACTGTAATTTGTAGAAGTGATGTTTCAGCATCTGCGGTAAGGAAAACACCTGTGAGCATTCCCCGGTGCCTGGCAGCATCCTTACTCTTCACTGGCCCTGTCACATCACATCACTCTTTGAACTTCCG